>NC_056732.1:49402549-49667549 GCF_019279795.1 Protopterus annectens | reverse complement strand
CTGTGCAAGTTCTGCAGAAAAAAAATATATTTATTTTTGAAATAAGAAATTCATGAAGACCACTTTCAAATACTTTTTAGCAAACAAATGTGTCAACAGCTGCAGCCCAGCAGCTCACTGCTACAAAACTGCCCCTGCCTGTAACCAATACCTTCCAAGACTGGACCAAACATATGTGCATATATAAATAGATGAAAACAGACAACATAAACTGAGTATGGTAGTGCACAAATTTCTGTATAACCCTTAGTCATAAACCTGTTATACACTGTGTGCTTATTTGTACTACAATGAAACAGTGACAAAGCATACTTACATTTGCAAGTTCTTTCCTTGGAGCCAAACTACTTAAATCAACAAAGATATTTAATTTATGTATGTTTTATTTGTGTTAAGTGAGTATGTATTTTACTGTGCTAAAAGCTAAGCACCACAAACAGCTGTGAACTTCTTTGTAGGACTATTAACAGAGTGTAATAGGCGGACAGAAATGAAGAGAAGGAAAACTGCCACGATTCCATGTGGTCAGTAATGTCGGACTCTGACAAAATGACCCCAACTAAAAAAATACTTCTGGTTTTAAGTCCAACTCATATGCTGATTATATGAAATACTTTTAAGAGCTTGCAATCAAATTTGAATAAAAGCTTTTGATATTTTCAGTACAGTATTTTCACTTGATTTACTATGGGACACTGCAACTTTGTATTAAATGCATACTGCATATACAATAAATATTAGAAGTAACATATAAACATCGACCATGGAATGGGGAAGACCAATCTATAACCCAATGGGATAGGTTAATTTGAGCACCAAAAAGGAAATTAGCTAGGCTTAAAATGACTCCCCAAGGGAGCTAAGCCTAGTACTTACTTCACTATGAACCTACAAAGAAGCACAACTCATCAAATACAGATATATTATATTCTCATTAAAATATTGTCTTAGGTCAGGACTAAAGTTTGCTGCAGCTCTACTCAAAAATATTCTGCAATGAAATCTCAGATAAATAAACCAAACCACCATTGTAGCTATCAAGTTAACTGAAACATCACAAAAGGAAAATAGTTTGAAACCTACTTCTAAATATAACCCCAAAGTATCCTGCTCTCACTCTCCCATCCCACACTATACTGGTATCAACAGTACTGACACAATAAGGAAAGAAGTATGATTCTAAATAGCGGGTTCTGCCCCACACCCCTCATCTATAAATACACCTCCTCCACAGTAGCAACAACTACAAGAAAATGGAATGGATGTGTTTTCCTTTTGCACAAGATAGTGAACTGTATGAGGCAAGCACTTTTACTGCTGGGGAATGGGAGGGGTGCAGGTCCCACATCAGGGGGTGTAGGGCTGTTACAACAGGAGTGGATGGACTACATGGCTGAATAAGTGGACAATAATCAGGTCACTGCCAGGATTAAACAGCAGACATAAAACTTACATACAGTGCTACCATACATACATATCATGCCTCTTGTTGAGATTAATTACAACAGAAAACATGGGTTTAAACTACTGCTAAATCTTGGCTAACAGCAATTACACTGTCTTTGTTACTGCTCCAAAGTAAAGCAATTGAATAAAGCATAGTGTGAACAAGCCAATTGCTTCCTGTTGAAGTCTGATTACATACCTTGTGATGAAAGTCTCGTGTTTGTGTTTTCCAAGTTTAAAACCTTTGGCTGCCTTTGTTCTTCCTGGAGAGGTGGGTTCATTCATGAAAGATTTTCCTAGTTCAGCTTTTATCTCAAAGTCACTACAGCACTTTTCCGAGAGTGCAATAAGATCCACTTTCACCTAAAAAAAAATAAATAAAAACCTTTTGAATATTAATTACAGTTCATTATGCTGTATCATCTGCAGCATGTAGTTAAAAAATATACTATTTTAAACACATGGTAGCATCCAAAAATATGGTATCATTACAAACTTCTGAAACATTTTATATCCATTAGGCTGTTATCCTTAGAGACGTTAACCCTGGCTAGTACAGCAAGTCTGCAGTTACACTATTATACCGCCAAGCTTATTACCACACCATTCAAATAATCCACAAATCTACCAATAATCAACAAAACAAATGGGGGCTAGCTAACAGGTCTGAAAAAATGTTATACCGCCAAGCTTATTACCACACCATTCAAATAATCCACAAATCTACCAATAATCAACAAAACAAATGGGGACTAGCTAACAGGTCTGAAAAAATGTTATACCGCCAAGCTTATTACCACACCATTCAAATAATCCACAAATCTACCAGACTATTTCAAAACAAATGGGGACTAGCTAACAGGTCTGAAAAAATGTAAGCATCTCTGAATTTAACTCTCTAATTAAAGACTAATACCCTGCCTTCATATCACTTTCTAAACAAACAAGAAAAAGTGTGTTAAATCAGCTGTCCGTTGTATCTGCAGTGATCAGAGTTGGTTTGGAATAATGGTTTAGATGTTTACCTTACAGACACAAGGTGCAGTTTTGATTCACAAATGGGATAATTGGCTAGGCCTAAAATTCCCCAGAAAGGCAGTTAGTATAACAGTAACCAATGAACCTACAAATCAGGACTGTGATCTTCTAAAGTTCAAGACTGTAGCACTGAACACTGGGAGTTCTACCCACTGAGCCTGAGGCTGCTTCATCTGCAGTAACCCCATACTCTGAACTACACAGACTTCTTGAGTTAGCATATGCACTTAGTATACTTGTTGAGGTCCCCCCCCCCCATGTCAGGGGCTACAGGCCCAGGCCATTCACAAAAGTGCTTCAATTCTTTTACTAATAATCATTTTCTAGAAAACTGCACCCAGTCCTGTTGAACAAGGCAGGAGATTGGCTCTGAATTAAGAGAGGTGGCAAAAGCTGGTGCAACACACTGACCTCCTTGTAAATATGGGACTGATGATATTCCCACACAACTGACTGCTACTGGCCACTTTGCCTCTCCGACTACCCAGTTTCTGTGCAGTGCTCCCTTTGCAGCCCCCTTTAGCTACACAAATGTCACTGCATCTGGGGAGAATGCATGCTACCACACATGACTATCTGACATATTGCAACATGTGCTTGGTAGAGCCATTCCTGCAGGTGCAATGCCTAGTGCTTTCTCTATGTGCCATCCAAGAGGACAGCTAGAGGCACCAATCTTCCTCCAGTATGGGTATTCTTTCCTGGATCAACCCCTCTAATCAAACAGGTAGTCTGGGCTGCAGAAAGGGCTTCTTCTATTCGTACAAGGAGACACGGTGAGAAAATAATTTTTCATAACATACAAGAACAAAACTAGGTGGTGGTGCTGCGGTAGCGTTGTTGCCTCACAGTAAGACGCTGTCCGGTTTGATTCTCAGCTAGAGCGTCTTCTGCGTGGAGACATGCGTGAATGGGCGTACCTTCGTTGAAGGTTGTGTGTCAAGGCTGGTAACTCGGCACGTAAAAATCAACTACCAATCATTAGTGGACCGGAGTTTCCGCTGTGGCGACCCCTAACCGGGAAAAGCCGAAAGACTCAACAACAACAACAAGAACAAAACTATATCACTTTTATAAAAAATTACATTCTGTTTAAGCCGGATGTTACAAGCACATATTTATTTATGCTTTTAACAGCTTTTACATTTGTTACTCTGCATTTTTCTATATCGGCACGCAGAAGAGCAGTCTAGAGACCTCCCAGTATGAAAAAGACAGAATTTAAACAGCAGATGAAAATTGACAATCTGGCTAAAATTCTGTTAGCGGCTACTCAATATACTGCTTAGATATCAACAAAGAAGAAATTAGGAGAATGTAAGACAAAATCAACTAGAAAAGAAGAAAAAAACATCTGGTGGAGAGGAGCCTTGCAACTGTTTAGCAAAAAGCAGTTCAAGTTTCAGCTTTGGTACAGAAGATGGCTTCCAGTAATTTAGAGGAAAATAAATCAAATGCATTCAGATTTGCTTCAAATAAGCCTGAAACTGGAGGAATATATAAAGTCAAATGACAAAAGGCTGCAAATAACAGAAGAAGCTTTAAGTACCTATTCAAATGAGCTGATACAACTGCAGAATTAAAATGATGGAAAGACTGGGTGAATGATACTTCTCAAGAACTGATCCAAGAATAGTTAGAAGGTACAGCACACAGATAAAAAACAGATTTTCTGCTACACCGGGGAAACTGGAAGGAAAAGACGGAACTAAGTTTATGAAAATACAAAAAAGGAACTAGACTGGTGTTCCACAGCAGGATTTGTTAAGTGAAAGCCCACATGTGAGTATGCTCCAAACCTGGCCATGAGAAAGAAGCCAAGAATTAAGTACTAAATATGCAGTCATATTAGCAGAAAGAGCTCTTTCTGACAAAAAAGTAGTAAAAGGGAATGACTTCCAAGATGGCTGCACACTGATCAACAGCTTAATTTCAGCTCTCCCAGTGTAAAAAAAGAAACTAAGAAATAAGGGTCAGTAACTCTGCCAGATTTAGTAAATTCAGTTACCAGCTAGTAAACACACTGCCTGGATGCCAACAAAGAAGAAACTTAAGACAGCCTCAAAGAAAATCAACTAGAAAAGGTGAAGAGAAAACACTGACTTAAGAAGAATCATGCAGCAGTACAGGACACGATTTCCAGTAATTTAGAGAAAAAAATAAATCAAATGTTCTCAGAGTTGATTAAAATAAGCAAAAACACTGAAGAAGTATATCAACTTAAATAACAAAAGGCTGGAAAGAAAATTGAAGAAGCTTTAAACGGCTATTAAGATGAAGTGATAAAACTGCAAAAATCAGGTCAAAATGAAGAAAAGGCTGGCTGAGTAATGAGACTGCTCAAAAACAGATGTTTCAAAAAATGGATGTGTTAGAGGACACAGCACGTAGTGAAAACCTGAGACTTTCTGCTGTACTAGAGAAATTGGAAGGAACAGACTGTATTAATTTTATGAAAGCACAAATAAGCAACTAGACTGGTATTCTACAGCTGGATTTGTTAATTGAATGGTGCTCATACCAGCACGAAGTGCTGATCTTGAAAAAACCGTTGCACAAGGGCGAAGTATTAAAAACGGGAGAAAATACAATGTTTGTTGAAAAATGATTATTCACGTTACACCAGGCAGAACAGAATCAAATTTATCCCACCAATCATGGAATGTCAAGAGGCAGGTGTGAGATTCAAGCTGATCTATCCAGCTATCTTAAGAATATTTTTACTGGAGGATCAAAATGTTTTTTGATGCAGAACAGGTAAGGAAGAAATATAAAAGTCTGTCCAACAAAAAGTGAGCCATCAAACAGAAGGGGACTCTACCTCATTCTTCTGATGATAAAGCTCACAGAGAGACTTTGCCAGTGAACCTTTTCAAATGTTCCAGAGGAAAATGAACTTGAACTTCCTAACAGGCTCATTTATCAACAGCTCTTAACTGCTCACAAAATTCTATATCAGCCTTCTAAAACACCAATTCTCTCTAACCTCATTACGCCTTATAATATCTTGAAACACCTACGCTCTTCAAACAAACTACTGGTTAATATTACCAAACCCAATAACTCTGCAGGTGACGGCCTTTTTTCTAACTCTGTTGGAAAAATGTGGAACAAACTGCCATCTGATATCTCATCTTTGTCTAGTCTTCCACTCTTTAAAAGACAGCTGAAAACACATCTCAATAAACACTGGCTTTGTTCCTGTAACAACCCAGATTAACCTTCCTTTTTCCTTTCCTCCTTAATTCCTCCTCACACAACATCCTATAGACATATGTAAAAAAAATATATATATATATATATATTTTTAAATATTTTTATTATTTTTTTTTCACCTTTTTCCATATTATATACTTATATTTTTAGAATTTGTATAGCAAATATCTACTAAGCTTTGTTTATGTAATTTCCTGCTATGACTATGCATGTGTAACTCATGTTCTGACTCAATGTGTTTATAATTTTTACCTTGTTTTGCCTGTTTCTGTGAATTACTTGTAATACCGTTGGAGCTTTTCTCCCCGGGCCTCCACTGAAAATGGACATATATCCAGCTGGACTAGCCCGGTCAACAAATGTAAAATAAATAAAAAAAATAAATAAAAATTCTTGCAAGACAAGAAAAAGCGCATGTTTTTACTAGAAGAATTGGAAGTTCTTTGGACTTGAACTGGAGTCTAGGGTTGGGAGATGTAAATGAACAGGAAGACGACTGTCAACACTGAAATTAGTGAACAAGTAAGAGATTATAAAGCATCATTCACACTGGTGAAACATGGCTTTACAAGAAAAAGTGGAAAGATTGGACTTTTGTTGACTTTGTTAGACTTGGGGGGGACTGATAAGTGCATACCCCACCACTTCATGTCCGAATGTTTGGAAGGACATAAAAAGGAAAAAAAAGTACCTGTAAGTAAAACAATTTTTGCTCTCAGTATTTGTATAAAACATTTCTTAATATAAATTGCATGCTATATAAGAAACCACTTTAAGTTACTGCTATATATGATAAAGATACTAAAGTAAACAAGTACCCTTATTTTTTTCATTTTTAGTGTTAAGAAATGTAAACATTACTATGTAAAAAGGGAAGAAAGGCTGGACAAAAGCATGTTCATAGGCAAATACTAGGCTGTCAGTCAACAGACAAGCCTAGCCAATATCCAGAGTTCAAAATAAAAACCTGTACCTCTTGTTCTAGGGAGAATATGAAGGATATTTTGCATCTGTTTTCTCTTGTTAGGAGAAACCTGCTTCGTGCAACTCTGGTGTCAGAGTTTGAAGCACTTACCCGTTGTCTGAAATGTGCCTATGATTTTACTGACATTTCTAGAGCTGCTGCCACTGAAAATGTTATGCAGGGGTTTGAGTGAATGCATTCTCAAAACCTTTCAGAGGATGTCAAAAATTAGATTTTGAATGCTCCCTTACAGAGAAAGATAACTAGGTTTTGGGCCCTCTGATACAGGGGTCATTAAAAAGTGTGATGAGACAGAAAAGGGGATTCTATCCATCTCTAAGATTTTCAGCCCTCCTTCCTTAAGTTTGCACAGTGATTCAATGCTCCCTCCACAACATTCTATAAAAAGCAAAATACACAGTCCCAGCAGGCCACTGGTAAGCAAATGCTTAAAAAGCAATGGCAGGAACTCCCAGGAGCAGAGTAGAGTGTAAGTCTGAATGATTATATGAAGGATTTTCACCCCCAGCAGTCCTTTAATCCTTCTAGAAAATATGAACTCCATTTCTCTCCTAGGCAACATGTTGTCTCGGAGAGATGGATCGTGAGAGTAATCCATCAAGGTTACAGTGGGAGTCTCTCCTCCTCTTTTTGGGGATTCCTCTACATGCACCAGTCCAGACTCCTCTTTTCCTTCCTGTCATTCAGCATTTGCTTACTCAGGGGGTAAGAGAAGCTGTCCCTTCTTCTCAGTTATGGGAAGAGTTTTATTCTTCAATGTTCCTGGTGCAAAAGAAAGAAGAATCTCAGAGACCAGTTCAGGATCTTTCTTTCCTGAATCGGTCTGCAACAGTTCCCAAGTTCAAAATGCTGTTTCTTCTCAACTTGTTACCTCTTATTCCCATTTGAGTTTCTTAGTGATCTTAGATTTAAAAGATACATATAATCACATTCCTATAGATCTGCATTTCAGATGTTCCTTAAGGTTTTCTGTGTCTGGCTCACATTATCCATTCTCTCCCATTACCATTTGGTCTATCTACTGCTCCAAGTAAGTTCACAAGTCTGGCTGCTATGATAGCCTAATGCAGATGGAAAAGTATTCACATTTTCCATATTTAGATGACTTGCTTATCGTTGAGAGTCTTTTCAAAGTGTCAAGAATTTCTCAGGTGAGAGCTCTACTACACAGGCTGGGAATCCAAGAGAACTCTCAGAAATCTTGTTTGACTCCCTTTTCACAGGATTGTTTTCCTGGGGTGTCTTCTGGACACCTCATTTCAAAAAGTGTTTCTTCCACAGGAAAAAAAAAAGATCTACATGTACGTCTTTTTCACTTAGACTACCATCTCAACAAGGGAATTCTACAGAATTCTG
Source organism: Protopterus annectens (assembly GCF_019279795.1). Lineage (NCBI taxonomy): Eukaryota > Metazoa > Chordata > Ceratodontiformes > Protopteridae > Protopterus > Protopterus annectens. Next base: position 49,659,508 of record NC_056732.1, on the reverse strand, counting down.
GGTCTCATGCCATCTATGACACTCATGACACATCTTGCAAGACTCTACATGAGAAAAGTCTGAAGTGGAGAGGAAGCTGTACATTTAAGTTCTTAAGTTTCCATGAAGACAAGCGGATTGATATAAAAATCCAGAGTAGTTTTTTTTTTAAACTAACAATTAATGTTTTCTTAATACATGCAAGCTGTTTCTCGGATCTACTTCAGTTGATCGAACTTTTAAATATTTGATGCGCATATGGCCGAGACCATAACATCAAACATTTAAAAGTTCGAATATTTCAAATAAATAAATAAACGTTTGTAGCAGGGGGCAAGCTCCAGCGACCCCCACACCCCCCGCTACTTAAATACACCAACTCCAAGATCACACTACATTGTGGAGAAGGGAAATCTTCCTGTTGCGCACTGTACGGGGATCTCCATTCAGACTGTTTGAACTTTTAAAAATTCGATCATATGGTCTCGGTCATATGCGTTTCGAACTTTTAAAAGTTCAATCAACTGAAGGGGACCCCTGTTTTTCACATCTGGGAAGGGAATAAAGAAAATAAAAGAACAGACAGCAATTAATGTAAGTAGGAGGGCAGGCTGAAACATGCATCTAAGCATGGATAATCTTAATTTTAGGTTAGGTTATACCTGTGTGTGCAGTTGTTGATTTGGGACAATTGTGCCTATCAGGAGGGTTAAACATTATTTGAAGATGTACATAGCTTTGTGAATGTGTGATTTAAGTTAATAGGTTATGGGGGTGTTCTTGGAGTGTTTTTTGTGTCTGAGGGTTTTCATTAAAACAAAAAGTCTTGTAAAATGTGAGATAAGTTCAAATGGAGATAAGAAATGTGTACAAAAGATCAACCTGCCAAATATTAGTGGGTGAATGTACCACAAAAGCTGGCAACAGACATTTTAAAAAGCCATCAAATGCAACAGGTGGGAATAAGTAACTTCTTAGAATAATGACTACACATCTGTATTATTAGGGAATGTTAATGGCCCCACAGGTATAGACAAAAAGGAGAGAGCACTGAATTATATTAAAAAATGCACAGTGAAAATAGCACTGCTACAGGAGACAAGCTTTCAAAGAAATAAGCATGTGAACTTGATAAAGAAAAGGTATCAGGAGGAATATTCGGCACAGAATCAGGGACAATGGAAAAGTGGAGTACTTATATTAATTGCTAGAGGAGCTCCAACAGTGATAGAGAAAAAAAGATAAAGGCAGATATGTGGTAGTAAGGGACTACTAACAAGGGATGAGGATTACACTGGCATGTATTTATACTCTACCTAAAACTGTTACTATGGAGCTTAAGAAATATTTGGGAGAAATAAGCAGATTTCAGCAGGGAATACTACTTTTAGGTGGGGACTAGAATTTGATTTATAGGTTCATAGGTTGTTAGTAGACTAAGGGCCCTTAATAGCCTAGCTGTGCACCCCAAACCACTTGGGTCCCTAGCATCACAGGAGTCTATATGGAGGGAGCATTTAAAAGGTCCTTGTGATCATTACCTAGTAAACACCTATGAACCTATGCTAGGAGAGAAGTAAATAACGTTAATTAGGATAAAACTTTTCTAATTGATGGCCTCTGTCCATAATGACATGGGGGCCAGACCGGGGGCAAATTTATGGTTTCCCATTCAATTGTCAAGGTTTTAGCTTGAATAGGTCAGGGATGAACTCTGTTTTACATGGATGAGAGGCCTATTTCATAGTGTGGGTATCCTTTGGTACACGTATCTGCCCCTCCAGCACATTCTGTTTATGTCACAAATGAGGTTCAGATCCCAGGATCTAGTGTTTTTGCTGCAGTTTGTTTTTGTGCATGTGCAACAGATCCATCATGGCATTGTTTAAGGAAGCCCCTGTAAAGCCAGGCAGAGATCCTCTTTCAGCCTGTAGGAGACTGAATACTGTGACAGAGCCTTTAGGAGATCAGTGCTAGATAGGATGTTTATGCCCTGAATTCACCAGGTGTGAAACCTTTGTGGGCATTCCAACTGTTGCAAGTGCCTGGTTAGATACATGTCAAAGGGAGCACTGTATTCAACGGCAGGTCTGATAAGGACCAAGTAGTTCAATGATAGGCCTGATAAGGACCGAGTAGAGTGGTACTATTACCTCCTTGGACCTGGATGCCATATTATTTACCTATAAGTTGGTTGACATAGAATGATTTTCTTATTACCTTAGCTATGTGTTGAACTAAGGCCAGACTGCTGCCTACATATTATCCCAGATTCCTTAATACTGGGTCAACACATAGGACTGCTTTATCAACGGAGTAATTAACTTGGGTTGACAGTTTCTCAAAGGACATTATAATGTACTTTCTAGCACTGAGTTTTAAGTCATGGTTTTGGCGCCAATCATTTGTCTATGTTAAACCCTCCATCAGTGGGGTCTGTTATAGATTTATTTCAAGTAAATACAACAGCTCCTATGCAGCCATTCATATGTTTGTAAAGGGACTCTGTGTATAATTCTACAAAGGTAGCTGTGGTCTCGGGGTTAGGGGGAGCCTTGAATTTTGACAAAATGTCACTTAACAGACTACAGTTTGCCTTAGAATAGTTCCTGTTACTGATTTAGCTGGGTTTTCTGAGTTTTTACTTCAAAGGAGAGAACTCTGTGATCCCACCTCACTAGTGAGGACATGACACCGGGGGGTGGTGGTGCAACACTCTCCTGTGTTGGGGAGTACCGGATCCAGTATGCTTGTTTCTCTGGTTGGAACGTGCACCGTCTGTTCCAGGGTGTTTGTGTTAATAAAGTCCAGGAAGTGTTGTACCTATGTGTTTGAGGTAATGTACATTTCCCAGTCTATAGAGGGGTAGTTAAAGCCATCCATGAAAAGGGTGCTTGGTTGAATGGTGAGTGCCTCTAATAAGTTTAGGCAAGCGTAGTGAGACTCTAGGGACACAGATGGTAATATGGTGAGGGACCTTATCTATGGTGACTTGCACAAGGACGAGTTTCATGGTATCATCCTGTTTAACCAACCTGGAGGTATGTTTATTGCTAATGTGGCTTGAGACCACTCTACCTTTGGCCCCAGTCTGTGCTGTTGTTGGTCTAAATGTATGGAAATCACTGTAGCCTTGCACTGCCGGAGTACATTCTACACCTTTAAAAAAGTCTTAGTCCCAGCACAAATGTCTACACTCTCCAGAATGTGGAGGGCCTTAAAGGGTGTGGAGTTTTTTTTGTTTAGGCTCCTAGCACTTAAAGAGCAAGACCTTAAAGCTCCCTGTAGACCTTTTTTTTTTTTACTATGTTTTTTTTTTTTTTTTTACGATATTGGTAGTTTTGCCTTTTTGGCAATGCCTTAAAAAAGCTTTAAGGGGGGGGGGGGTGGATAAAGTTTTAGCCAATATCTGAAAGTTTAGTGGGAACAGGTGCATCCCATGCTTGGTGAAGGAATGTGGCTTTTTGACCATGTCCTCCCATGCTGACAAATATCTGACACCAGAAACTAAACCCATTATTAAAAAAATCAACCATTTTATGTTCATACTGTGGCATCATCCTTAATGCAAGTGCAATGCTGCTTAATGCAAGACTCAAACTGATCTGTGATACATATTCAGAGAGATCCATTAGGTCTCTTTTCATACAGTCCGGTGAGGTACGTCTCAGGTCATTTACACCCACAATGACTATAGCAGAATCATACTGGGGTGCAGTGACAAAGTGGTATGTGACAGAGTGGATCCTGGCTCCAGACAATCAACTAAACATGGTCTTCTCTTTGTTTAACTGAGTGGGTAGGGCATGTGTGTGACACAATGGAGTCCCCAATGACAACAGTATTAGGTAAAGTATATGCTTGCCTTATGGGCTTTGGACTTGGGAGACCTTTGGGTGTAGGCTCAAGTTAGATGTTTGGTGCTGCTTTTGGTGTGTAAAGACTGCTGAGTGACAATGTTGTTATTAGATGGTTTAGGAGGCCTTTGAGATATGGCAAGGTTTCTTTTAATTGCTTCAGCATAACACAATCTGTATGTGTGGTAAGTGGAGTGTGTGAGGAATGTAGTGTGGGTATGCCTGACAACCTCTTTTGTATGCAAGGTTTTTTATGCCTCTAAGGGAGTTGTGCATTTACATTTCTCCCATACTGTGTTACTTTCTTTAATGATTAACTGGTTGTCAAAGAACATGAGACAATTGTTGTATTGCCTTAGGATGCCCATATCCACCAAACTGGCAAGGAGACATTTGGAAATTACATATTCACGTTGTTCAGAACTGGAATAGTGTTGGCTGTTTAAGATTAAGGATTGGGCTTTAAGAGGGGTCTCCTAAAGGTAGTTCGGGGGTTAAGGGCAAGATGGTATATAATGCTAGGATATGGTGGTGCTATTTGATGCCCAAGTTAGCTGCTCTAAGCTCAGTTCCAGACAATGCCATACTGTTTAACAGGTTTCGGACCTAATCTTCACTTCATACGGAAACTGTACTGTCTAGGCATTTGCTGCTATACAGGGTACTGCTAACCACTGCTGTTTAGTGGACAGCTCCACGCAAACATGCCTTATTTATAGTATAAAAAACTTGAAAGTTGACTCCTATGCCCCCTAGCCAATAAGCACCACCATTTTGAGCTTCCTTTGTGCTTCCCAACTCAGAGATAAAATGTAAACACTTTTTGCTACAAAATGGATGATCTTGGAATTTCTTATGTATTTATTTGACATTTGTTAACCGGGTTGGTCCAACTGAGCCAAAGGTGCATTTTCAGTGGAGACCTGAGGAGAAAAGCTTCAATCTACATATATACAAAAAATACAACAAACATAATGATACAGAGTACAATTCCCAAACCCGAGGGAACACGTTCCAGTATACATATAAAAACACAATACCTTGTAAGTTACATGGAAAAATTCCCATTACAATAATATACAAAGTTATATAACACAAAAGTATCACCAGGAAACAGACATAACAGCAGTGTAACAGTAGTGAAGCTATCATTTTAAAGCTAAAGGTTCCATCTGTATGATGTCAGAAGTGTAAAAACACTGTTACAGGTGAGAAAGTAAAGAAGAGAAACAGAAGGAAATAACTAATAGATACGAAGAGGTGTGAAACAGAGAGGGGGCAGACACTTCAGACATGTCAAGTGGGAGCTGGGCAAGGGCAGGACCAAGTATGTAGGAGGGAGTGTTTTAACTCTCTCTTAAATTGCTGGTGTTGAGAGATTTTTTATGTTAGGGGGAGTGTGTTCCAAACATGTGCTACGCAGTACTTGTAAAGGGACATTCCAATGTTCATTTGGTGTTTACAGATGTCAAAAAGATGTTTGTCAGTTGAGCGGAGATGTTGGAAGGGGATGTAGTAAGACACAAGGCTGGAGAGGGAAGGGCAAGAAGACAACTGTAGAGAACAGAATGTGTGGTCTGTAGTTGAGAGAATTCAGCCCATTGAAGCTTCTTAAGAGCAAGACAGTATTGAGAGTTGTAATTATGACTTGCTGCGAATCTGGCTATTTTGTTGTATGTTTGGTCAAGTTTGGACAAAAGAGATTTAATGTTAGTAAGCATAGGGACAGGATAGAGTAAACAAGGTAAGAGCAGTGACTGAGCCAGAGAACTTTGGAGGTAGGTGTGAGGAATTTCCTATTTCTGTAAAGTAGGTCATATTTCTGGTGTTTTTTTTTTTTTTATGCACTACTGGATGTGCAGGTCAAATTTTAATTCATCGTCAATTATGGTGCCAAGTTGTTTGGTATGAGGTTCAGCGTTAATGACAGCATTGTTGAGGGAGATGATGACAAAGGAGGATTTGTGCCGTGGCAGTGTTTTAGGAAAGACTAGGAGTTTTGTTTTTAGGCTTTAGTACTAGCTGATTATTGGACGGCCATGTTTCTACAGCTGAGAAGGTGTCCTGAGTGAGTGTTAGAAAGTCTGGAATACTACAGGCGGAGATGATGAGTGTAGAATCATTGGCGTATTGTAAAGGAGTAGAGAGTTTGCAAGCAGAATGTAGTTTGTGCGTGAAGATACTGAATAAGAGGGTCCCGGGATTGATCCTTAAGGAGCTCCTGTGCTGACTGGACGAAAGGGGGAGAGGACAGTTTGCCAATGAACAGACTGTTGCCTACTGGAGAGGTAGCTGGAGAACCACCTAATTGAGGAGCTGGAGAGGTCGAGGTCTGAGAGTTTATTTAGAAGTTTAGAGTGAGAAACAGTATGAAAAGCCTTTGAGAGATCAAGGAATAAGCAGGAAATGAGCATGTTGTTATGATGGGCCTTTGGCTACTGTCTGGATGAGAGAGAGTAATGCAGTGAAGTACTGTGGTGGGGCCTGAAACCGTGCTGGGTACAGGTAAGCAGGTTGTTGTCTAGCAGATGTTTGAGGAACTGTGAATGTATGCATTTCTCAAGAATTTTGGAGATAGGGGACTGAATGGCAATGATCAGCATATAAAGCAAATACAAGTGCTATAAATCAAGAAAATATTTTTTTATTTTAGCTTGAATGGCTCTGAATGCATTTAAACACTTAAGTATTACAGAGTTCTCTGTAAATGAACAGAGGAGCCTTGAAGACCTGCCTGACTTTATAGCAGAGAAAAAAAAAAGCTGATTGCTATGCCCTCTAGTGAGTTAAAAAAAAAAAAAAAAAAAAAAAAAAAACATTTGAGCTTCCTGGTGTGCTTCCCAACAGAGACACCAGGTAAACACTTTCTCCCACAAAGTGGATGACCCTGGAATTTTTTTTAATGTAAAAGAACAACAAAAGTAGCTTTCAACTGCTGATTCAGCAACAGCTACCAAACAGAGATAAAATGGTGACATACAATCAATCTGCAAGAAAGCCTCTAGGAATAGATGGTATTTCTGTGGAAGTTGGGAAGAAAGTGATAAAGATCTGGAAGATTTTGTTTAACAATATTTTAAATGTAGGGGAAGTACCACCAACCTGGAAGAAAGCAGTGGTGGCTGTAATATCTAAAGTGGTAAATATCCATCAGATCCATCTTCACATAAGCTCATTTCAAATTTAAACCATCACAATTATAAAGTGTATATGTCTACAACAGCCAAAAGAATGGCAAAGGTGTTGCAAAAATAGAATAGATATGGATCAATGTGATTTTGTGGAGGGGAGGCAAACATCTGATAACATTATTACAATAATGGTAATCCAGAGGGAACCAGAGAGTAAGAAAATGCTGCTGTTGTTTGTGGGTCTTGATGCAGAGAAAGCATGTGACAGAGTAAGCTGGGATTTTATGAGAAGGGTAATGGAAGCATTTGTATTCCCTGATACAATAAAAATGGTTTAATTAGGAGGATATATGAGGGACTGGCTGCAAAAATTTAAGTGGGAGGGTTCCTTTCTGACAAGTTGTGTCTGAACAGAGGAACAAGGCGGGTGTCCTGTTTCTCCTTTGCTATTTGCTTTATATTTAGAGCCATTGGCAAAGAAAATAAGGGACTCAAAAATTCAAGGATACAATTGGTAAGGTACTCAAGAACAGATGGCTTTATTTGCAGATGATGATGATTTGTACCTAATAAAACCAGAAAAGAATGACATCAGTGTTGTAGAACATCCTGAAACAGTTTTAAGTCTTTTTGCTTTTGGTATATAAAATGAATGAAGATAAAACAAAGACTATAGCTGTAAACTATGTACCCACACATGAATTGGTTCAACAATACCCATATTTACGGGGACACAATAAAATGAAGTATTTAGAAGTAGGGATTAAAAAGGATTCTGTTATGGCAGCTAAGGATCCATGGGAAGAGGCTGAACAAAAGATTGTATAAAAACTGAGAAACTGGAAGCTCTTGCTCATGGATATGGATGGCAAAATACAAACAGTGACAACGTCTTTAGTCCCTTTAGTCTTATATACAGGTCAGGCATATTTTTAACAACCAGAAGAGAAGCTGTAGACAGCAATTATTATGACTATATTCAAAAAGTAGCAGAATGTATTCTAAGAACTAAGCCAACATGAGAATGAATAAAGGAAATTTTGCCAATAGGGATGACTGCAGGTAGGAATACAGAAAACATGCAAGAGGGGCTGGAATTTATTGGAGAAAACTGACAAAGGTACCAAGGCCTAGACAGGGAAAGGTAACAGAATGGGATGAGGTCAAGGAAACGTCTGGACTGCAGAGGACAGACTGCCTTCCCTACCAGGGGACTGATATCAGGGTATAGGCAAAGAGAAAGGGACAGGGGAATTCTAAGTGAAAGACCTGCTCTGGTAGAGTTTTTAAATTAATCTAGAACAGAAGCTACTGATAAAAAAAAATGTATAATTAGTAGGGCATATTAAGCACTGCATGGTAACCCATGCTTAAACTTATCAAGAGTATCAAAACCTGTCGGAGATCTTGGATGCATGGCTAGGCTTAAAAAGGCCCCTGTGGTCATTAGCCTAGTAAACACTTATGGACCTATAACTATAGGAATCTATCAGAGGAGGTTACAACTATAGGAATCTATCAGTGGAGGTTACAACTATAGGAATCTATCAGAGGAGGTTACAACTATAGGAATCTATCAGAGGAGGTTATAACTATAGGAATCTATCAAGGAGGTTACAACTACAGGAATCTATCAGAGGAGGTTACAACTATAGGAATCTATCAGAGGAGGTTACAACTATAGGAATCTATCAGAGGAGGTTACAACTACAGGAATCTATCAGAGGAGGGTATAACTATAGGAATCTATCATAGGAGGTTACAACTATCGGAATCTATCAGAGGAGGTTACAACTATAGGAATCTATCAGAGGAGGTCATAACTATAGGAGTCTATCAGAGGAGGTTACAACTATAGGAATCTATCAGAGGAGGTTATAACTATAGGAATCTATCAGAGGAGGTTACAACTATAGGAATCTATCAGAGGAGGTTACAACTATAGGAATCTATCAGAGGAGGTTACAACTATAGGAATCTATCAGAGGAGGTTATAACTATAGGAATCTATCAGAGGAGGTCAGAAAATAACGGGAAGTAATTCACACAGAAATAATGGGAGGACATACATACGGTTCCCAAATATCCAACTAAGTTTAGAAGATTTAATATTTTTGCTTGGAAGTGTTTGCATAGGTATTTTTATACATCAAGCAGACTCCAATTTTTTTTCCTCAGATAGATGGCAAATGTTGGAGGTGTGATGGGGAAAAAGAAACAGATAACTAGAAACATATGTTTTGGGAGTGTAATGAGTTGGCAGTATAAAATTTCCCTAAAGAATACTTTGTCAGAAATTTTGGGTGAGCACATGGGAGTAAACTAAGGAAGTGATTAGTTTTGAGCTGGGATACAGGAGATGAATTGCCTAGACATGGTAAGGCCTTGTTAAGTTTAACTCTGATGGCTGCCAAAAAAAGCAATTACTAGAAAATGGAAATCAAAGTCTAAACTAAGTGCATCTGAAGTAAACAACACTGCAACAGACATAAAAGAATAGGAAGTGGAATCTTTAAGAAAGGGAAGTAACAAACTACATAGAAAAAAATGGAAACTGTGTGAAAGTATAGTTGTATAAAATCTTACCATAATGGTAGATTGTCCTTTTCTTCACTGTTGCAGTATTTTAAACAGAAGGGATCTCCCTCCCGGGATGGCCACATGCTCTGCCAGTATACCAAAAGCCTAATGATCTTGTATGCACCGTACGTCACATCCATGCACCTCGCACAGAACGTAGGGCAGAAAAGTGATTTACAGACACAGCCACCCAGAACTGACCTGCCCTAGAAGAGAACAGTCTCCATGGTAAAAGGAGTCCATGCATATCCAGAAGGAAAACAAATGCAGAAGAAACCCTCAGCCAGAAGGAAATTTAAAACAAAAAACAGAACAAACAAGAGGGGGTTGGAGGGGGGAGCGAATAGTGCAACAGTTATGGTAAGATTTTACACAACTGTACTATGTCCTTCTATATCACTGTTGCAGTATTCTAAACAGAAGGGAGAGTAAAAAAGCTCAAGGAAACAGAGTGGAAGAAGAAAGGCTCAGAAGAGCCCTCAAAACCATATAAAATGGTTCTAGCAAAATCTGCTCTGGCCCTAGAAACCATATCCAACTTATAATGCTTAGTAAAGGCATGCACTGAAGACCAAGTAGCAGCTTAAAGGATGGAACTGGTGTCCAACCCTTTGAAGAAGGCACTAGAAGAGGCTACAAGCCCTATTGGAATGAGCTGTAACAGAAGTAGACAGAGATTTGCCATGAAAAATATAACAAAGAATGACCTTAGGTATCCAGGTGGAGATGGTTAGCTTAGAAACAGCCAAACCCAAAATGTTCTGGGATGAAAGGCAACAAAATGCTGGTCAGCCTTATGAATGGCCTTAGTTTTATCCAAACAGTACCTGTGCTCTCTCTGCAAATCTAAGGTATGCAGGACCCTCTCACTAGCAGACTAAGGAGAAGGGAGAAAGGAAAGGAGTTGTACCGACTGATTCAACGACAACTCATTTAGTATCTTGTGCATAAAAAAAGGATTAGTATGAAGGGACACGCTGTCCCTGTGAAAAAACAAAAAAAGGAGGAATGGTCATAAGATCCTGGAGCTCAGAAATCCTCTGAGCAAAAGAGCCAGAAACAAAACAATCTTCCAGATACAATGTTGCAAAGATGCAAAATCTGCAGGCTTAAAAGGAGCCGGAGTCAATTTTTACGAAACAAAATTAAGATTCCAAGGAGGAGGAATAGGCTTCCTTGGAGGCCTAACATGCAGGATTCCGTTAATAAATTGTTTGACCTAAAAACAAGAAGCCAAAGAAGGATTCAGGGGCAGACAAGCAGAAATGGCTGGCAAATGGGCCTTCACAGAAGAATAGGCCAGGCCAGAGCAACTCACACAAATAAGGGCCACCCACTGAAAATGGGTCCTGGTTACGAGCGTGGCACCAGACAGAAAAACCTTTTCCATTTGGACATATAAGATTTCCTGCTTGAGGGTTTTTTGTTTCCTGTAAAACCCTGAGCACGTCCTCAGAAAAGAAATGCATGAAAGGGATCAAAATCCTCTCATCTACAGTGTCAGTCGAAGAGTGGATAAATGAGGATGGATGACAGACTCTGTCCTGTGTGAGGAGATCCAACCAGTGAGGTAACTTGTGGTGACTGCCCCTGGTCAGATGAATTAAAAAGGGAAACCAGCACAGTCTTGGCCAACAGGGAGTCTGACAATCTTCTTTGGGACTTTTGGAAGTAGAGAAAGAGGAGGGAAAGCATAAAGAAAACAGAAGTCATGTCGTCACCACAACGTTCCATGTTTGTAGTCCATCTCACCCGTCATTCTTACACATGGGTTCAGAGCCAATCCTCAGCTCTGACTCGGCTTATTTCAAAGCTCAAAGTCTTCTAGTTGGCTCGTGGCTAGGTAGGTATCCCATAGTGCATCAGTACAATCCCCAGATCTTGTTTGCTGCTAAACTATAGAAAGACAGAAATAAAGTTATCCAGAAAGAACAACAATAACAAAAGGTCTCCACCTTTTATGGAAAAATTATCCTGTCTCCAGATCCTTCCAGGACGGGAGTAGGAGGGTGGGTTCATAATAATGAAGGGTGAGATGGACTACAAACATGGAACGTTATGGTGAGTACATAACTTCTTTATGTTCTGTAGTCCTATCTCGCCTTCATTCTTACACATGGGACAGCGCCCCTAGCACCTTAATCTTGGGTGGCTCATGGAAAAATACTACTGAGTACCGTGGAAAGGAGGATCTACCCCTAGAGGTCAGGTCCAATTTGTAATGAGTAATAAAAGTGTGAGGGGTAGCCCAAGTTGCTGCTGCACAAATATTATCAATTGGAACTCTGGCTTGGAAGGCTACAGATGTAGTCTGGGATCGTGTAGAACGAGCCTTAATCTTGAAAGGTAGAGTCTTTCCATTGGAAGAATAAATGAAGGAGATACAACTCGAAATCCAGTTCTAAAGGGTCACTTTGGAAACTGGGAGACCTAATCTGGAGTCAGAGAAAGATACAAACAATTGGTCTGACTTCCTGAATTCCTTAATCCTGTGTAGATAGAACCGTAATTGTCTGTGAACATCCAACTGATGAAATCTGTACTCTGCTGCATTGGAATGATTAGGGAAAAACACCGGCAGCTCCATAGTTTGGTTCAAGTTATTACAAGAGCACACTTTAGGGATAAAGGATGGGTTTGTGCGAAGAGATACTCTATCTTTGTGGAAAATCAAATAAGGGGGCTTGATAGACAGTGCTTGTAATTCCGATACTCGTCTAGCAGATGTGATGGCTACTAGACACAAGGTCTTCCAAGACAAACTTCAACTGGCACGAATGAGCAGGTTCAAAGAGTGGAGAAGTTATTTTGGACAGGACAAAGTTTAGATCCCAGGAAGCTACCAGTTCCTGAAAAGGAGGTCTCGGCAAAGTAGCACCTTTAAGGAAGGTTTTACACAATCTGTGTGACATCAGGTTAGACTCATGTTGACCCAAATGAAAATTTGATATTGCTGCCAAATGAACCCTAATTGTGGGCAGCAGCAGATCCCTGGTGAAAAAGTTCAGACAAAAATTCTAAAACCACTGGAATGGATGCAGTGTAAGGGTCAACATTCCTTCATTAAGCCCAGATATTAAACCTTCTCCATTTGCTAGAGTATAACTTTCTAGTGGAGGGTTTATTTGAAGATGTGAGAATGTGGGTCACAGCGGGTGAAAAATCATGAAGCCTGACTAGGGATGGAACTGGAGCAGCCATGCTGTCAAGTTGAGGGTGTGGAGGTTAGGGTGAAGACAGCCTGACATGTGCATCAAGAGATCTGGCACTGGGTCCAGAGTCTATGGATCATCCAGTAGATGAAGCCCGAGAAAGGGGAACCAAATCTGACAAGGCCAGAGTGATGAGAATCAATTTGCTTCCCAACAGTTTCGCTTTCTGAATCACCTTGGATATGAGAGGAAAGGAGGGAAAAGTATAGAGAAGACCCAGAGGCCAATCGTGAATGAGTGCGTCTCTCGGTGACTCCCCGGGGGGGTAAGGGAAAAGTAGCTGCTGCATTTGGAGTTGATCGGACGGGCGAAAAGATCGCAGCAAGGCTGTCCCCATTTGCAGCAGATTCTTTCTGCTATTTCCTGTTTCAAAGACCACTCATGTGGCATCAAGATTGCCCGGCTGAGTTTGTTGGCTATCACATTGGTTGTCCCTGGGATGTGCGTTGCTACTAGAAAGCGCTGGGAAGATATTGCCCACTTCCAAACACGAATCGCCTCCTGACAAAGGGGGTAAGATCTGGTTCCGCCTTGCTTGTTGAGATACCATACCACCGACATGTTGTCTGACTGGATCACAATCGTCCCAAGAGGAAGAAGGTCGTGAAGTGCTTGCAACACCAGAAACACCGCCTTCATCTCTAGGACACTGATATGCAGGTGAGCCTCGTGATCTTGCCATGTGCCTTGGACAGTCATGCCTAGATAATGCCCCCCCACCCTATCTGTGAGGTATCCATGGTCACAGTAGCAATAGTTTGGCGAGGAAGGAATGGAGTGCCTGTCGTTAGTTGGTCAGGTTGGATCCACCAACGGAGGTCCTTTTTGCAAGAATCAAGTGATGTGGTGGGATAGAGGCAGTTGCTGAAAGGACCCCTGGGACAATAGAAGCCACTGAAGAATTTGCATATGTAATCTGGCAAGAGGGACTAGCATTGTGGTGGAGGCTATGGCCCCTAAGAGTTTCAGCACTGTCTTTGCCTTGACTTTTTGGAGAACTTGTTGTATGAGGTTCTGTGCTCTTTCTGCAGGGAGACGAACTAACATGGCAACTGTGTCTATTTATCTGCGCCTATAAAAGTCACAAATTGAGAGGGCGATAAGGCAGACTTTTCCCAATTTATAGTAATCCCCAACTGGGCACAAAGTTGGATAGTGGAATCTCTGGTTTGAAGGAGTAGATGCTTGATGGAGGCGGTCAGAAGCCAGTCATCCAGGTACGGAAACACTTGGAATCCTAAACGTCTCAGGTGAGCTGTCACTACTGCCATACATTTGAACACCCTGGGAGCTGTGGTGAGACCAAAGGGCAGAGCACGAAACTGGTAGTGACTGGCTCCCAGTCGGAAGCGTAGGTGGCTCCTCGACGCTCTGTCCATTTTTATATGGTAGTATGCATCTTGGAGGTCTATTTAGCACATCCAAGTGTCTTTCCCTGATAGAGGGAGTATAGACTGCAGTGTCACCATCCGGAACTTGTCCTTCTTTACGGATTCATTTAATTTGCTGAGGTCCAAGATGGCCCTCCAGTCCCCTGTACGTTTTGGCACTAAAAAGAATCTGGAGTAAGTTTCGAATCCTACCTGGTCTGCGGGGATGGTTTGGATGACTCTGTTTGCGAGCAACTTGTTCACTTCTACAGTTGCTTGATCCTTGTGATTGAGTGGAACATCTGGGATCCTCTTGGGAACGTGAGGTGGAAGAGAAAAGGGTATGGAATAACCTCTGGTGATAATTCTTTGTACCCATTTGTCTCGGGTGATGCTTAGCCAGGCTTCTGGATACAAAGAAATGTGACCCCCGACTGGCTCCAGAAAAGCACAGCCGGGCCCCACATCAGGAGCGTTGATAGGGACGGCCTCGAAAGGAATCACTGCCTCTCTGGTTTTGCAGTCAGCCCCTGCCTCTAGGGCGATGCCTACCATTTGCTCCTTCTCCTCTGTCTCTGAAGGAGGCGTCACCCTGTGCATCTGGGAAAAACCTCTGGGACTTCTTGAACCACATCTTACCGCCTATCTGACCCTTGGGGTATGGTCTAGATGGGACGGTAAGACGTACTCCCACGGCACACAGCATTTTCCCATCTTGCTTGCACCTGGTGAGTGTGTTTTTTACCTTGGGTCCACACAACGAAGAACCGTCAAAGGGGGCGTTGGTAAAGGAAGACTTGAACAGCTCCGCAAAATTACACAAGCGCATCCAGGAGCGTCTCCTAAGGGAAACTCCTGAACCAGCTGCCCTGCTCGCTCCATCGGTTGCGTAAGAAATCAGCCTCATGGAGGAGTTAACAATGGAATTCAAGGTGGACAACTGAGCAGACACTTTATCAGGGAGTCCTTCAGTAGATGTACATTGTAGAATATCTCCCAACTCCTTAAGGAGATCTCTCTAAAGCCTTGTAAAATGTGGTAGATAGTTCAGCGATCTGAGTGTGAATGCTGCTGACGAAAATATATGCTTCCCGTATCTATCCATCGTTCAACACTCTTTGTTTGGCAGATGGACAGATGAAGAAGTCTCCGCTAGTTCCTCCTTAGTGGCCGCCGCCACCACCATGGCATCTACAGGCACACCCTTGGATAAGAATTCCTTCTCTTTGGGAGCAGACAAAAATTTATTGGGTCTCCTGGAAACTGGCTACATGGCATCAGGAGTCTCCCACACCTTCTGACTAACAAGGTCTAAAAGTTTGTCGAAAGGTGGAGACACCCAAGAGGCTGAAGGTCGAGACCCGAAAGCCGTCAGGTACACCGACTCCTCATCAGAAGGGGGCGACAGTGGGCCAAGCCGCCCCACTGCTTAAGGATCTCTAAGATGTCTACAAAGGAGACATCATCAGAGGATGACTTGGGGGACCCTTCTGACTCCTCGAGGTCGGTCAGAGGTAAGAGACTCATCCTGGGAGTCTACATGCTTCCTCTTGCATGTCCTCTTTCAAGGGGGTTCCTCAGAAGGGTATTCTGGGGAGGTCTCAGAAGACTGGGGGCCACCAACCGGGGGCTTCTGAGGCAGCGGGTCTCTGCTGTCGAGAGAGAGAGTAGGTGCTGAGACAGAGGTCGGTGCCCGAGGGGGAAGAGTGTCAGTACCCCAGGGTGGAGCTGATGAGCGGGACAGCACACTCCGCGTGAAGGCCAACCTCTCCGGCTCTGAAGACCTCCTCGGCTCCGAGGAGACAGAGGAAGCCATCGGCTCTAAGACAGATGTAGGATCTGAGCTCACTCTAGCCGACGCACCGAGAGGGAGATTCGGAACCGAAGAGGTTCGGGTCCAAGTGTCCCTGTTGGGGCCGGCCAGTAAACTTTGGCTCCTAGACACCACAGATGGCACCGAAGGTGTTGGAGCAGAACTCGGCTCCGAGACAGCCTTGAGGGGAGCTGGAGCCAAGGGTTCCACAACAAGTGGTACCGAACACTCCAGCTCCGAAAGCCCGGCATGACTTGGAGGAACCACAACAGAGGGAATGGACTCAAGTGGCTCCGGAGTCTCAGCACTACTCTCTCCACATCTTCTTCTGATAGGCTCCTGGAAGATCTGGAAGACAGTGTGGGAGAACTGGACGTCTGCAAGATAGGGGACCTTAAAGTTGGGGAGACTGGCAAGGAATCTCTGGACCGGCTCTGATGTCGTCTATCAGTAGTCGACTCTGAAATTCATGGGAACGAAACTGAAGTCACAGTGTCAACAGCCTCGATTGGCTACGAGAGCAGTGGAGCTGAGGAGGTAGAAGTCTTGTCTGGCTTAGAACTTTTAGGAGGCAATTCCAAAACACCAGGTGGTGCCAGAGAATGCCTCTTGGTAGATTTAGTCGTGTCTTTTTTGGAGGAATGGGATTTCGAGGAAGATGACGAAGTGGCCAAGTCTTCCTCGGATGAAGGCTTGAGACGACCTTTCAAAATTAGCTTGTTCTTCCACTCCTGTAGAACTCTGGAGCTGAAAGAATGGCGAAACAAACAGGTTTCCTGCAAATGGATGGCTCCCAGGCAATAAACACAACTGCTATCCGTAATTGACATTTTTTGGGAGCACTTTACACATTTTTTAAAACCTGAGGGTTTATGATCTTTTGCCTCTTTAGTCATGATAACTGGGAAAGCAGAAAAAAACGCAAACACAACGAGGACTAGAACCTCAAACTTAAACGGGCCTAGCCCTTACCACACTAACACACACACACCACGAGGACTAGGTCCTCTAACTCAAACGGGCCCAGCCCCGGGACTAGAAAGGAACAGAGAACTAGATCCTCTAACTTAAACGGACCTAGATAGAAAGAAAGACTAGGTCAGAAACCATTAACTAGACTGAACACACACAAATTTAGAATATATAAATGTCCAAGCTGTATCAGTGAAATCTACGCTCATACACTAAATCATAGAACAAAAGGGTCGGAAATATCAAAAGACCCTTGCACCAACTGAATCGCTAAATATCCGAGTTAAAAATCTAAGCAGGTAATTGTCTAAATACCAACTCTCTAATACTAAGAAACACTGAACACGAAAGAGGTAAACAGACTGCAAACGCGCACAATAACCCGAAAAACTAAGTAATAACTATTTAAATTGCAAACTCTGTAACAATAAGGAACACTGAAAATATCAAAATAAGTGCAAATGCATCCGTTAAATAGAAAAGACTGGCACACAGGATACCAATGAGAACAACAAGGCCAATGGCCACCCAGTTCTCAACAATTAGTAATCTAAAGTCAAGAAAAACACTTCAGCAAGTCAGAAACTACTTGTAATGCTACTAAACACTATCAAGAGCCATATAAATTGCAAAGTTAAACGGTAATTAAGTAAAAATAGAAAAAAGTCTTAAACTTAGCCACGGCCAAGCAAAAAGCACATCTGAACTCGCAGACGCGGCAAACGAGATCTGGGGATTGTACTGGTGCACTATGGGATACCTACCTAGCCACGAGCCAACTAGAAGATTTTGAGTTTTGAAATAGGCCGAGTCAGAGCCGAGGATTGGCTCTGAACCCATGTGTAAGAATGAAGGCGAGATAGGACTACAGAACATTATGCCTTTCCAAGCAAAAGAAACGGGATCCGTCTTCCACACCAGATGGCATGGACACTCTGGAACAGAAGAGAGGAAGATGTCTGTTCAGAGGGGAGGCAAAATAATCTACCTTAGGAATACTCCACCAATGGACAATGTCCAAGAACATGCCTCTGCGAAGCATTCATTCATGAGCCTGTGTTTTGGACCTGCGCAGAGAAACTGTCACTAGACTGTGCTCTGAAGGAATGTATACTGCCCAAATAGTTAACTGATAACTGACTGCCACCTCCCAAGCCTGAAGCATTGTCCTACAGAGAAAGTAAGATTTTATGCCTCCCTACTTGTTGATATACCAAATCAGTGTGTTCAGCTTCAAGGTGCCTGGAGAGAATATGGGTGAAAAGCCTGAAGGGTCAGAATCAGAGCTCTCATCTCTTTGATGTTGCACTGGTTTGACTTCTGATGGGGGGGGGGGGGCAAAGACCCTGAACTTTTGGGTGACCAAAAGAAGCCCCCTAGCCCATGTCTGAGGCATTAGTGAACAGCACTTGAGAAGGGACTGGAGGCTGAAAGGGCAGGCCTGGGTTGAGAGCAAACTGTTGAAATCACCACTCAAAGTTCTTTAGACAGGGAAGGAGAGGTGGACTGAAATCCACAGGGTGACTACGCTTCAGCCAAACCTACTTGAGGTACCACTGTAACTTCTACATATGCAGTCTGGCAAGAGGAAGCATTGGTATAGAATAGGCCATGAATCCCAGGACCTGAAGAAAAGTACAGTTGTGTACACTTACCATAAATGTAGATGTTCGAGTGTATTCACTGTTGCAGTCATTACATTTGGGTAATCTGCTTGCAGGTAGCCTTCAGTCGGCCTGATTAACAAAGTCTTGGGTCCTGCGTCGGTTGCTGTCCCTTCTTCCATGATGTCAGGTCATCAGGGGTATAAAACATGCAGCAGACACCATTACACCAGTTTTTCTTGCCCCAGATGTCAGGTGCCCCCCTAAGGGGAAGCAGTTAAACATAAAAGCACAAAGATATATCTCCAACAAAAAAGCAAATACACCAAAAAGGCATTTAAGCATAGGAAAGGAAAGTAGAGGTATAGCCAAAAGAAGTTAGGGGGCTGGAGGGAGGGTAACCAGGACTGCAACAGTGAATACACTCGAACATCTACATTTATGGTAAGTGTACACAACTGTACTATGTTCTTCGTGTTTCACTGTTGCAGTCATTACATTTGGGTAGATTCCCAAAGCTATGGTTGAGAGGAGGAATTTAGATAGCATTAGGGCCCACTATAAGGCCCTGCAAGACTGCAGTGGCAAAGCCAGCTCAGGATTTAGAGAAAATTGGCAAATGATAATGCTTGGTGAAAGTATGTACAGAACTCCAGGTAGCAGCTTCTAGGATGTCCCTGGTAGGGACGCCTCTGAGAAAGGCTGTAGAGGTAGATGCAGCCCTGGTGGAGTGAGGTCTGATCCCCTGGAGGATAGGTTTCCCATGGTGCTTACAGCAGAAATTAATGCAATGGCTTATTCATTTAGAAATGGTTTGCTTTGAAATAGCCTTCCCCTCTGCCCCTGCAGTAAATGCCACCAGCAGTTGTTCAGATTTCCTTTGAGGTTTAGTCCTGTCCAAGTAGAATCTAAGTTGTTTGTGCACATCTAAGGAATGCAGTATCCGTTCCCCTTTATTCTGTGGATTGGGAAAGAAGGTTGGCAAATGAATAGACTGATTAAGGGCCACACTGGATACCACCTTGGGCATGAAGGCTGGATTGGTTCTGGGGGACACCCTGTCCGCATGAAATATGATGAAAAGCTCCAGTGCCATAAGGGCCTGTAATTCAGATACCCTTCTAGCTGAAGTGATTGCTAAAAGCAAAGCTGTTTTCCAAAAAAGAAATTTTAAGTCTACAGTAGCAGCTGGCTCGAAAGGAGGTAGAGTGAGTTTCTCCAAGACAAAGTTAAGGTCCCAGGCTGGGGTTGGAACTCTCTTGGGTGGTCTCAGGCCCCTCTGAGGAACTGCTTGAGCAGTGGATGAGAGAAGAGGGGAGGTTCTGTGTTATAATGAGCTGAAATGGCTGAGGCGTGGATTTTAATGGAGGAAAAAGACAGGCGCTTGTGAAGCATCTCAGTTAAGTATTGTAAAATCTGAGGTAAACTGGGCACTGCTGTGCTCATGCCTTGAGACTGGTTCCAGGCACAGAATCTTTTCCATTTTTCAGCATAAGATTTTCTAGTACTAGGCCTCCTTGCCTCTAAAATGATATACATCACAGGTTTGCTGAGGTATGGTAAAGGAGAGATTAAGTAATTAGCAAGGCTGCAAGGTTCACTATTGGAAGCTGAGGGTGCAGAATCTGGTTCTCCTGCTGAGACAGCAGGGAAGGAGTCTGAGGTAGGTGCCATGGAGATAATGGTGACACACTGCAGGAGGGGGTACCCAATGTTGGCACGGCCAGTCTGGAGCAATCAAAATCATCCTTGGTTTGTCCTGTTTGTTAGTAGTACTTTGGAGAACAGAGGCAGAGGGGGGGAGGCATAGACTGATGGGTTTTTCCAGCTGAAGGACAGAGCATCCACTTTTCCAGGCTTGTCTGTGGGAAGTCCTTGTGCACAATTTGTCCAACTGGTAGTTCTGGGGAGAGGCAAGCAGGTCTCTTATATCTGGGCTCCCCCATTTGCTTGTCGACATGTTGAAAATCCTTGGTTCCAGTTTCCACTCGTGTGGGTCCCATGAGGTTTCTGCTTAGTCTGTCTGCCAGTGTATTTAATTTTCCTGGCAGGAATTGAGCTTGTAGGTGCACTTGGTAGCTCAAGGCTGTGTTCCACAATGCCATGGCTAGTCTGCAGAGGGGGTAAGAATGTGTACCCCCCCTGCTTGTTTATGTACCACATAACAGTGGTGTTGTCCATATTTACCATTAGTTGTCCTGGAATATGCAAGTGCATTTGACTTGGGTTTCATTTGCCCTGAATGCATTTCCCTGCCAGGTGACCCCCCATGCATAGTCTGATGCATCTGTTGTTAGGGTTTGGGTGGCAGGGGGTGGTGTGAAAGGTAGGCCCTTGTTTTGGTGGCAGTCCTCTGCCCACCAAAGGAACTCTAGGTGTAGGCAGGGTAGGATAGGAATCATCGTTTCTAGGTCTTGAGAATGTTGACACCATAGGCTTTTTAGATACCACTGTAGTTTCCTCATATGCAGTCTTGCATATGGAATTAGAAGAATGCGGGAGGCCATGAACCCCAAGTCTTGCAGTATTTGTCTTGCAGATAGCAGTGTTTCTGTGGCCACTTGTATGAAGTAGGTTGTCAAATGAATTTGCTTTTCTGGTGTGAGGTAAGCCATCTGGGAAGTTATATTCAAGCTTGCACCCAGGAATATAATTTGTTGACAGGGTACCAGGTGTGATTTCTTTTTGTTTATGGTGTACCCCAGACAAGTGAGAACCCTTTGTACAAAGGCCAGATGATTCAAAAGTATGTCCTGGCTTTCTGCCTGAATTAGACAATCGTCCAGGTATGGGTATATTTGAATATTTCTTTGCCTGCAAAATGCAATAACTGGAGCTAGGTACTTTGTGAATACCCTGGGTGCAGTAGATAAGCCAAAGGGCAGTGCAGAGAACTGATAATGCGTGTAACCTGCTTTGAAGCGTAGGTATCTTCTGCAAGATTCCCTGATTGGGATGTGCAGGTATGCTTCCTTCAAATCTAGTGTTGCCAACCAGGTATCTTTGCCTAGCACAGGAAATAATTGGTGAAGAGTCAGCATCTTGAATTTTGGAATCTCCAAAAAGGTGTTTAGAGTAGACAGGTCCAGGATAAAACACCATGAATTGTCTTTTCTGGGTACCAGGAAAAGTCTCAAGTAGAAACCTTGTCCCTTTTCCTCTTCTGGTACCAGTTGAATAGCCCCATGCTTAAGAGAGAAAGTACTTGTTTTTGGGCCTCTGCCCACTGATTTGGGGGTAGGTCCGGCCACCCACTTGGTGTTGGCAACGTGTGGAAGTGAAATCTGTATCCCTGGGACACTATATTTAAAACCCATTTGTCCTGGGTAATGAGTTCCCAATTATTTGCATGAAGAGCAATCTTTCCCCCCAAAGGGGCAGTCAGTTGATAAGTGCTTGGAAATTTTAAAAGGAAGTCATTGAGACAGTTTACCATAGGGGGGAGTCGTCTTAGTCCCAGAATTGGAAGTGGAGGCCCTCCACTGCTTAGTTCTGCGAGTCCCCTGGGACTGAAACCTGGGTTTTTTGCTGTGTCTGGGTTTGGCTTGAGAAGACCTGGAAGGGGCTGGAAAGGACCAGTTCTTAGAGGGCCAGTGCCTACTATATCTAGGAGGCTGAACTTGTAAAAAATCTTTAACAGTTTGCATAGATTTAGCTTTATCTTCCATCTTTTTAAGAACTTCCTCAACCTTGTTGCCAAACAGGCGGTCCTGATTTAAAGGAGCATCCAACAATTTAGCTTTAATATGATCAAGCAAAGATTGCTCCTTAAGCCAAGCGCGCCTTCTGAGCACAGACCCAGTAACAGCAGCCCTGCAAGAGGCCTCTAATGAATCAAAACCACATTGCAAAGTATGTTTTCCAACTTGTTCGGCAGAGTGCATTAAATCCTGTAATTCTTTATTTTCCACACCATCAGGAATCAACATCATTTTCTGTTTAAGCAGTCCAATAACATGTTGCTGATATTTTAACATATGAAACTGGCAGTTTAAAGCTGTAATGGCCAAGGCTGCAGAAGTGTAAACCTTCTTACCCCATCTATCCAGCGCCCTCGAGTCTCTATCAGAAAGGGTAGGATTTTTAGCAGTAGAAGCCTTAATGCCCTTGGGCCCCTGTGAAATAGTCTCTGGATCTGCAATAGCGTTTTTGAAAAGGAACTTGTGGGACTTAGGGACCCTGTAGTATCTGTCAGGTTTTCTGGAAACAGGAGGCAGGGAATCAGGGGCCAAACTAGATTCCGAGAAAGCATCACCAACAATGTCTAGTACAGGGGGAATAGCTAAAGGCCTATGCTGAGGTAGTAGAAGGAAATCCCTAAGCCTCTTTTTTGAATCAGAAAAATCCTGGCTTTCCCAGTGGAAATGCTCCCTCAGAGTATGTAAGTTTTCCCCAAAAGAAAAATCCTTAGGACGGGAAGCAGAGGGAAGAGTGGTAAGGACAAATCCAGGTCATCAGAAACAACAGAATCCTGATCAGAAGATTCATAATCAACTTCAGTCCTAAGCCTCTTAGAAGGGGGGGGGGGGTTGGCTACCCCTGATTAGCGTTATTAGATAATGGTTAAGGTGTTTGCATTACAAACACAAGGTGCAGGGTTTGAGTCTCGCAAGGGATAATTGGCTAGGCTTAAAATGGCGCGCAAGGGCAGTTAGCTTAGTACTAATCTATGCACCTTATTTGTTTTTTAGGCCTAGAAGCCTGAGCATGTGGCTTGGGCGTCGGTTTTTTAGACATGGATCGAGATTTAGGCCTAAGTAAAGAAGGAGACGTTGGTTTAATATGCAAATCCATAGGCCTGAATACACCCTCAGAAGCCGGTGCCTGCACAGCGGCTCCGGACAAATCTAAGGTAGAGACATCCGTGGGTTCCATAGTTAAAGCATTTCACGACATACCGGACTCCGAATGGGTCTCAGTAGAGGCCTGCGAATCAGACGTAGCGGGTATCAGGGGATGCAAAAGTGTCTCACTGAGTACCGGTGAACTGGCGACTGGCTTAGGAGAAGCGTCATCGGCAGTTTTGGACCTCGGCAGCCTGTCTCTGTCTTTATCTTTGCATTTTTTTTTGAATCCCGGTAGTCGGACGGCTAACCGATGACATTTCTGGATAATTAAACCGAGAACCGAAATATTTAGAGGTGAAAATATACCGACGACGGATAGTGCACTGATTAAATAAAGCACAAAACAGACAGCAAGGTACGTCGTGGTCAGGGTCTAGGCAAGGAATACAGTACAAATGAAAATCTTTATGAGGTATTTGCTTTCCACAAGTAATGCAATTGTTAACTTTTACTGACATTGGTAAGAAAAAGTTTCCCCAACGGGGTACGTCACTTTAGTTTATGACTTCGGTTCTGAAGCTCTAAAACGAAAATTTCAGGAGTCGGCAGACCGGCACTTGCGAACTGCTTCTGCTTCAGGCACTGCACGGCAAGAAAGACTGATGTAATGGTGTCAGCTGCATGTTTTATACCCCTGACAACCTGACGTCATGGAAGAAGGGACAGCAACTGATGCAGGACCCAAGACTTTGTTAATCAGGCCAACTGAGGGCTACCTGCACGCAGACAACCCAAATGTAATGACTGCAACAGTGAAACATGAAGAACATCTCCCTGGCTGGCATGGCAGTCACAGGAAGAAGATACTGAAAGAAGAGAGACCAACACTGGCACTGTCTGAATCCTGCAACCCAGACACACATGATCCTGAGAGGGAGTCAGAATGGACTTTTGGAAGCTGACAGTGAATCCCAGATTATGAAGGAGAGAGAAAGTGAACTCCAGACCCTGTAACAGGTGACTGGGAGAAGGCACCTAACACAACAGGTTATCTAGATAAGAAAAAATCTGAATGTCTTGGAGCTTGCAAAAAGCAGTCACAGGAGGTAGGCATTTTGTGAATACCTCTGGAGCAGTAGAGAGGCCAAAGGGCAAAGCACAGAACTAAAAATTAAAGGAAATGACAGAGAAATGTAAAAACTTCCTGAAAAGAGGGTGAACAGGGATATGAATGTATGCATCTTTCAGATCCAAAGACACTAGAAAAGCCTTGGGTAGTAAAAGAGGAAAAAAGAAGTTATATACTCACCATAACGCTCCATCTGAGTAGTTAGACTTCATTGTCAACAACCTGTGGGAA
The DNA here is from genome assembly GCF_019279795.1 of Protopterus annectens. NCBI lineage: Eukaryota > Metazoa > Chordata > Ceratodontiformes > Protopteridae > Protopterus > Protopterus annectens. Next base: position 49,634,843 of record NC_056732.1, on the reverse strand, counting down.
TCTGATCCGGATTGGATCCGAGACGGCAGCTTCACCAGCATCTGATCCGAGCTCCAAGCTCCTCCCCTTACCCATAATACCCCTCCATCTCCTTTCTTCTCTCAGATCGAGTTTGCTACACCATACACATAAACCTGATCCGATATACCTTACTAACCATGAAGAACAGGAGAGCCACATAGGCGCTCACTCCTGCCTACCAAAGTAAGAACATAATGAGAAGGTCAGGGGAAAGGAGGGAGGGACGGTTGATGACAAATGAAGTCTAACTACTCAAATGGAATGTTATGAGTACATAACTTCTTTATCTGAAGTAGTTGACTTCATTTGATCATCAACCTGTGGGAAAGAATCCCCAGCTACCAAACTCTTGAGTGGCCCTCATGGAAGGATATTTCCGAGCACCGCAAAGCCAAAGGATGCTCTCCCCCTAGATATCATGTCCAATTTATGAGAAATGAAGGTGTGAGATGAGGACCAAATAGCCGCCGAACAAATATCATCCAAAGACACCCTAGACCAAAAAGCCACTGACGTAGCCATGAACCTGGTTGAATGGGCATTTATCCTACCTGGAAGTGACATACCTCTGTCTTTGTAAACCTGAAGGATGCAAAGGGAACTCCATCTGGCAATGGTTACCTTAGAAATTGGTTTGCTCAGAAAAGGTGTAGAAAAAGACACAAACAACTGGTCAGAACTGCAAAAGGCCTTAGTCCTATGTAAGTAGAAACGTAGCTGTCTATGTACGTCTAATATATGCAATTTATATTCACCCCTGTTCTGAAAATTTGGAAAGAAAACAGGTACATTTTTGATTGATATTTGTTTCAGAGGCCACTTTAGGAAGAAAAGCGGGATTAGTACAAGTGAAAACCTGTCCTTATGGAAAATCATACATGGAGGTTTGACAAAAAATGGCTGAAGTTCTGACACCCTCCTCTCCAAAGTGATGGCTACTAGAAAGGCTGTCTTCCATGACAAAAATTTTAGATCCACAGAATCAGAAGGCTGAAAAAGTGGAGCAACCAAAGCTTGTAAAACTACAGTAAGATCCCAAAGAGGAGAAGGATCTTTAACCAGGGGTCTTAAGAGAACAGTACCTTTAATAAAGGTTTTACAAAGTCTGGAGGAGGCTAACAAAGCCATGTTCTCACCTATATGGAAGTTGGAAATGGCAGCCAACTGAACCTTTACTGTAGATGAGCTAGCGCCCTGCTGGAAAATGTGCGCCAAGAACTCAAGAACCACTGGGACAAGAGCTGTGAAAGGATCCAGATCCCTTTGAGAAGCCCAGATGGAAAAACACTTCCATTTGCTATGGTATAGTTTTCTGGTGGATGATTTATGAGCTGCCACCAGTATAGTCTTGACCAGAGAAGACAGACTGGGAGTCCTAGCAATCAGTGGAACTGGAGCAGCCAAGCTCTAAGCTTCAGACTGACCAGATCTGGATGAGGTACCCTCGAAGGGTGTGAGATGAGATCTGGTACCGGATCCAAGATCCATGCAGGAACTATCAGATGAGACCAAAGGAAGGGAAACCAGACTTGGCGAGGCCAGAATGGGGCAATGAGGATTACTTTTCTCCTCAACCTGCAAGCCTTCTGGAGGAATTTTGGTATGAGAGGTAGTGGGGGGTAAGCATAACGAAGACCGGGAGGCCAAACACGGACCAGAGCATCCCTGGGGGATTCCCCCTGTGAGGGGGAATCAGAGCAAAGAACTCGCTGCACTTCGCATTGGAAGGAGATGCAAAGAGATCGCAGCAAGGCTGACCCCACTCGAGGAATATCTGCTCTGCTACAGGATTCAGAGACCACTCATAAGGCATCAGGATAGTCCTGCGCAGTTTGTCCGCCAGTATGTTGGATCGACCAGGAATGTGCTTTGCTACCAGAAAACAGCTGGTGGAGAAAGCCCACTCACACACTCTCATGACTTCATGACAAAGGGGGTAAGATCTGGTTTCTCCCTGTTTGTTGATATACCAGACCACTGACATGTTGTCTGTCTGAATTGCAATGGTTCCCAGAGTGAGAAAGCCATGAAGGGCCTGCAACGCTAACAAGACTGCCCTCATCTCTAGAACACTGATATGCAACTTGGTCTTGTTCAGCGACCATGTGCCTTGGACTGTCCTGCCTGAGCAATGCCCCCCCACCCTAGTTGGAAGGCGTCTGTGGTCACTGTGGCTTGGGGAGGGGCTGCAATAAATGTTCGTCCCTCAACTAGTTCCGAGGAGTGTATCCACCAGAGGAGGGACATCCTGCAAGCATTGCTTATATGAATAGGCTGCATCAATGGTAGATCTAATAATGACCACTGGACCTCTAGTAGTACCCACATATGCAGACGAGCACAGGGAAGAAGAGTAATGGGGGCTGCCATGGAACCTAGGGTTCATAATACTGCCTTGGCTGAAGGAAGTTGAGACTGAAAGATCACGAACACAGAGTCATAAGTTTTGAACTCTCTCCAGAGTTATAAAAACCTTGGTTTGCAATGTATCTATCCTTGCTCCAATGTAGTCTAAGGCCTGAACTGGATTTAGAGAAGACTTGGATATGCTGATTGCAATTCCCAGAAAGTCTGACAGCTTCAGGAAATAGTCTCTGGCCTGACAAAGTAGACGCTTGGTGGGAACAGCAAGGAGCCAATCATCCAGGTACGGATAGACCTGTATCCCCTGAAGCCTCAGGTGAGCCACTACTACTGCCATGACCTTGGTGAACACCCTGGGGGCTGTGATGAGACCGAAAGGTAGAGTTCAAAACTGATAATGATTGGCTCCCAGTCGAAAGCGGAGGAACCTTCTGGAACGTCTGTACATCTTTATATGGTAGTATGCATCCTGGAGATCTACTGAGCACATCCAGTGGTTCTCCTGCAGGTAAGGCAGGACGGACTGTAAAATGACCATCCGGAACTTCTCTTTGGCAAATGACAGGTTTAGGGTGGAACGATCCAGAATAGGCCTTAGGTCTCCCGTCTTTTTTGCACCAAAAAGAACCTGGAATAGATGTCCGATCCAGACTGATCTCAGGGGACGGGCTGGATGACTTGTTTCCTTAGCAGCTTTTCCATTTCGAGCACTGCTGCCTCTCTTTGTGCGGGTGGTACGTCCGGGAGGTGTTTTGGGGAATGGGAGGAACCACAAAGGGGATGGTATAACCTCTGGATATAATTTGAAGCACCCAATGGTCTGTTGACACGGACTCCCATGGCATCAGGTGCAGTGAAAGACCACCCCCACTGCCTCCAGAGCACAGCAGTCGGACACAAACCCTCGGGGCTGCTGTGCTGGCCTGTCCGAGAATGGTTCTCAAGACCCAAAATTTCTTGGACCCCCCCCCCCCGCCTCTGGGCCAGTGCCTGTCTGGTCCCACTCTGCCTCTGGGGGAAGATGAGTCCTGAATGTCCCGGGAATACTGAGACTTCCGGAACTACATCTTCTTTTGCCCCCACTGATTCCTGGAAAAGGATCTTTGAGGGTTAGAGAAGTGGATCCCGACGGCAGACAGTGTCTTCCCGTCCTTTTCTCTCTGGACCAACATCCCACGAACCGTCTTCCCAAACAAGGAAGAATCATCATAAGGGGCATTCGCGAAAGACGCCTTAAAGGGTTCTGTATACCGACATAGTCTGAGTCAGGCATGTCGCCTCATGGCAATGACGGACCCGGCTGCCCTTGCCGCTCCTTCAGTGGCATGCAAAAGGAGGCACATGGATGTATTAGAAACCGCTTTGAGAATGACCATTTGCGTGGAGAATATGCTCTTATCCTCCGGTGACATGGACTCCGAGGGCGACTCAGTTAGCTTCTTGACCAGGTCACGCCGCAGTCGAGTGATGTGGGACAAATAATTCAGCACCCTTATGGAAAAAGTGTCTGAAGCATACGTCCGCTTTCCTAGATGATCCGTCATCCTGGACTCTCGGTCGGGGGGATGGACCATAGAACTTTCCTGAACTAGTTCTTTCTTGGTGGCAGCTGCTACCACCATAGTGCCTACTGGGGACCCCTTCTTCCAATTAGGTATGTCTGCAGGAGGACTCAGAATCTTATCGGGACGCTTTGGGATTGGCTACACAATGTCCAGGTCCTTCCATGCCCGGGTGGTAATACGATCCACCAAGGGATCTGTGGGGGGGGGGACACCCAGGAGGTAGACGGGCCCATGCCGAAGGCCTCCAGAAATACTGACTCATCCAAGGAAGGTTTGTAGGCAGACCAACCCCCCACTGCCGCAGGAGTTCCATGATGTCTCCAAAGGAGACATCGTCAGGGGGTGATCTGGGGGAACCTTCCCCTTTCTCCAAATCGGTGTCCTCAGTGAGGGACTCTGGGGAGGTGTCCAGGTGTTTCCTTTTGCAAGTTCATTTGAAAGGCACCTCTTCAGTGGGGCTCTCCGGAGAGGACTTGTAAACCGTCTGTGGTTCCATGAGGGGAACATTTTGGGGCACATCGAGCATGGGCTGACCCTGGATGGGCAAAATGGCTGAAGTCACACCCAGAGCCAAGGAAGTCAGGGCAGAATCCAAGGAGATGGTCAGGCGCCTCGATCCACTGGAGAGAACCCTTTCCACCACGTCCAGAACCAAGGGAGAGCAAGTATCCTGGGAGACTAGTAAGGAAGCTGCTATCCTCGGATCCGACAAGGGGATTGGAGCAGAGCCTTGAAGGAGCCAAGATATGGAGGGGAGGGCTGTGACCCGACAAAGTTGGCACCAGTGGAGAAAATCCCAACCCCTCAGATCTGACTCCCAGGCTTCGGCTCCGAGAGCCATTCAGATCCGAACTAGTCGGGTCTGACGCGTTCAAGGTAATGGCTGGCGTCGAGGTACCATCGGCGCTGACCCCCTGACTTTGGGACAGCTCGGATCCAGAAACTCCGATATCAGGGATTGGGAAGGAGAAGGAGTTATCGGGATAAAAAAGGGAAGCGAGCTCCCCCCTCCAGAGGGAGAGGGAGCTGGCAAAACCCACATCTGAATCTGGGTGTGAATAAACCTTCGCATCATTTTGTCCATGTCTGCCTCAGATAAGCTTCCGGTGGAACATGATGAGGCCACTGACGCCAACTGGGAAAGTCTGTGTGCAGAGGCCCTAGAAGAAGGACTAGGCTCCTCAGGGTCCGGCGAGAATCTGAGCGAGCAGAGCTGGGGGGGTACTAGGCCTGGACATAACCTGTTGCTTTTGAGGAGGACCCACTGGATCTGACCTGTCCGGAGATCTCTTCCTCCCTTGGTCCTTGTCTTTCCAGTGCTCCCTTTCCACAGACTGCTTGGCAGGAGGTTGAGTCCCAGCCTGGGAGGGAGGGGAAGAAACTGTAGCAGAAGAAGATGCACTCACAGACCTGATCATAGTCTAAGTGGAGACAGCCACCTCCGTAGCAGGGAGAAGTCCCTTTAAAACTAATTTAGCCCTATGGTCTTTCAAGGCCCTGGGGTTAAACCCTGCACAAATAGTGCAGGCGGTAGAAAGATGGGGGACGGCCAAACAAACCACGGACAGTGTGTGGCCATCAGCTGGAAACTTGTGGCCACACACTGTGCACTTTCTAAAAATGGGCTTCTGCTGATCCGCCATCACGAGGCACAAGGCCCTAACTCACCAACCACACACACTTACACCCAAGCTAACTAACGAGGAGGGTGAAGGCACTACACTGACTCAAATACTAAACTTTTTTTTTTTTTTTTTAAAACACGATGCTACAGCAAAAGGGAAGGTGAAGGCGAGGGAAAAAAAATCTATCTAACACTACCACAAAAGACACAAACTTCCAAAACTATCACTGAAACAACTCACCACACCTGGAGCTCTGAGACCACTATGCTCGGCAAGCCGCGGCAAATGAGGGAAGGAAGGAGATGGAGGGGTATTATGGGTAAGGGGAGGAGCTTGGAGCTCGGATCAGATGCTGGTGAAGCTGCCATCTTGGATCCGATCTGGATCAGATTCCCACAGGTTGATGATCAAATTAAGTCAAGTACTTCAGATCAGGATTTGAAGAGTAAGCATCTGAAAAGGAGTGACCTTGAAAAAGGTGCTGAGAAGGGAGATCCAGAATAGGTCTCCAATCTCCCTCCTTCCGAGGAATCGCGAACATCCTGGAATAAAAAAAAAACCTTTCCCACTTGGCAGGGGCAGGTTGAATGGTTTCCTTGGTTCACAGGGGACACTAGAACCTCCAGGAAATGAGGAAGTTGTTCTAAACAAGGTTGAGGAATCTTTGAAAAAGGAAGGAGATACTTCCATAGCATGAAGTGACCCTAAGAAATGATAGAAAGAACTCAAGAGTATGAAGAAATGAGATGTCAATTTGGAAGAAAAAGAGAAAGCCGAAGGGACCTGGTCTAAGAGAAGGCAGGGCAAACTGTCAAAGAGAAGCATGTTTATCAGACAAAGGAGGCTTCTGGGCCACAGAAATCTGAGAAGCCATAGCAGAGGGGGCCCACCTACCATCCTTCCTGCCCTTGGAGGCTTGGTGGGGTTGCCTGCGAACAAAAGCAGATCAAGAAGGATAATTTCTCTGGAACTTAGGGGATAGCTGAGACAAAAATATGTTTAAGGTCCTGCAAGGCTTAGGCCTTCTCTTGAAGAGATTTAAACAGGTTAGCAGCAGCAGTCTCAGAAGGATGCTTATTATCCAAAGGAGCATCCAACAACTTGGCCTTAATGTCCTCAGACAGAGACTGGAGATGAAACCAAGAATAACACCTTATGAGAGACCTAAAATCTGTAACCCACGAAGAGCCATCAGTAACATCATAGCTATACTTAGAGTGGCGAGCCACTTGAGAAGCAGAACCTAAAATACATATGGCAGAGGATTTGCCTTCAGAATAAGTCTTAGCAGTCAAGGATAGAGCATATCTGGTCATGTGGATCTGGTAATTAACAGACCTAAAGGCCAAAGTAGAACCAGTGTAAACTCTTTTACCAATCCTCTCCATTGCCCTACTATCCTTATCAGAAGGCAAAAGTTTGAAAGCGGGCAAGAGCTTAGAAGAGACTTACACCACAGCAGGATCAGCAGAAGAGCATTTACATAAAAACAGACAATCCTCGGGGACCTTATAGCACCTATCAGGTTTCTTAAGAGCAGGAGGTTGATGATCATTAGCCTTGGAAGCAGCATTGAAAGTCTCTAACAAGGCAGCCAACACAGGAGGAACTGCCGATGGTTTAGGAGTATCCACCTCCAACTCCTAATATCTCCTCTGAATATCAGACACTTGAGAACAAACTCACTTAAAGTATTCCATCATCCTAGCAATTAAGTACCCAAAGGACGTTTCCTCAAAAGGAGACTAAGGACGAACAGACTCCTCCTCATCAGAATCATAAGCGAAAGGCGAAGGTATCTGTGAAGAACAGGACAAATACACCTCATGAAACACTGAATCCTCATCCAAGGAATTGGGTTCCCTAAGCCATTTAGAAGGGGTAAAGGTACAAGGATGCAAAGTCACTGAAACACCTTGAGGAGGCTTCAGAGCCATCAGAGCAGAAAACAAGCCCTAAGTAAACTCTTGGCATCCCTTTGAGGATCCTTAAGGCAGACAACAACATGCTTCGCTTTTTTTGTTTTTTTTTTTGGAAGGGACATCAGCCCTAGCAAACACCAGAGATTTTGACCCTTGGCAAGATTTGATAAGAGAATGCAGAACATCTTCCCTGACCAATATCTGTGGAATCCCTCTAGGACCCTGTGAAATAATCAACCACTGTTCCCCCTTGATGACCAGAGCAGACACCTACAAAGCTTCAGAGGACGTGCAAAAAGACAGGTCCATGCTGGCCTCCAATGGAGTCGCAGCACAGGAATCCAATGTAGACACTGAATGACCTACACAACTATTACCCACTTCTAGAGGGACATCTGGTGGTGGCTGAACAGCTAAAGAATCTGTCCGAGACTTCTTGGCCTTCTTACCTAGCAGGAGTATCTCAGGGTTAAAAGAGTCTGCCATGGTACCCTGGGCTAACGGTTCAATCTGCTGCTTTCCAAGATAAATGGCTTCTAATTGTCTTATGCACAAATGTCTTAGAGCTACTACAAGAAGTATGGTCGTGGAAGCACCCAAACAAAAAAGACAGTGTTTGTGACGATCCTTATGCGGAATCTGCCTCCCACACTGACATTTTCCCTTTTTGGATGACGAACTCTAGGGAGCAAAATAAATTACAAAATCAAGAAAAGAAAAAATAAATAAATAAAAAAAACAGCCCTAATGAGGCACTTATCTGGCGGCTAGATATTAAGCACAACAATAAGGCGTTCAGACCAACTAGCAATAATGGAGTTCAAACTGGCGGCAAGGAAGTTCTGAGTAGCTGTGTTCATATGTTCCTTTTATGACCTATGTTCTGTGTGGGGAGTATGGGTGTGATGTATTGCGTGCATTAGGCTTTGGTACACTGGTCAAGCATTGGGGTCCCCTGGGCAGGAGATTCCCTCTGTTTAGAATACTGCAACAGAGATACAAAAGGACATCAGTATGTGCAGGATAATGTTTTGTGGAGGAGTGAGGTTTAAAGGAAGGTAGGAATTAATCAATTTTTGTAATGCTGAATTGAGGATAAATATACAAAAGAATAGATGTGACGCATAATATTTGCACTGGGAAAATGCTAATATGGTTTGTTTTTCTTTTAAGTAAATGTGTTTGCCTGTGTCTTAAGTAATAATTCAATAAAGTTGTTAAAAAAAACTGTGGAAAAAGTATTAACAAATGAGGTCACCAGTGTGCTTGTGGAAAATAATTACTCACTGTACACCAGGGCAGAAGAGAGTTTATTCTGCAATCAGAGGATGCTGAGATTCAAAATGCTATATCCAGATGTTTTTAGAATTTTTTTCCTAAAAAATCAAAACATTTTTGGATGCAGAACAGACTAAGGAAGAAATGGGGACTATCGTTTTCATTCCTCTGACAATATCACAACACAGAGAGACCACTTCCATTGTTCCACAGGAAAGTGATTGAGTGACAGGAAAATAGCCCAGGAGCTTACTAGAAAATTCAGAAGTACCTCAGACTTGAACCCGTGACTGGTGCTGAGTGGTGAAGATGATGAGAAAAGTCATGAAATAATGTGAAAGTAGGAAATGAGTGGAAGAGTTGTAAAGTGTAGTTTTCATGAGAAGCAGACTGGACATAAGGGGAGCACGCTGTCTGAATGAACATAATATTGGCAAATGCAAAAATAGTGAGTGCTGTTTGCTGAAATTACTTTGCGGACAGTGGAGTTTGCTTTTTTCTCCACTGCTGTCGACCTTGGAGTTGGTATATACAACTCCGGGAAAAAAATGGTGAGCTGTTCAAAGGAGTCTTTTGGCAAACAGCTTTTGTTTTTTTTCCGTCAAAATTATCTTCTATGACTCCATATGAATCTAGATATCTGAATTTTGCTTCTGCAAGAAGTGGTTAAAAACAACTGGACGTTTCTGTACTGTGTTAAATTGGCAGAATTCCTATTACAGCATTAATATTTAGAAGAAAAATGTGCAGAATACATTTCTTGAAGTAAACTGCATGGTATATCATAAAATAGTTCTGCACAGTACATAGGAGTATTTTAAACGTGAGGAGAGGGAGTCTTATTGGTGACTGTTTATGCTAGTAATGTTAAAAGAAAAAAGATACTTTTTAATGACAGTAATATATACCGTATTTATACTGTAATGAGATAAAGGCTGGATTTAAGCATTAAAATGTTGTGATCTTGATCTGTTGGTGGGAGGATGTGGAAGTGTACCAAAAATATGTATGTATTAAAATATGGTGTTTTTCCTGCTGTTATACATGTAGACTAAAGTTCTTGGTTTGTGTGACAGGGTGCTAAAAAAGTACAGTTTTGTACCTACCATAAATGTAGATGTTCGAGTGCTGAAACAGCTGCAGTAATGACAGATGGGGTTTTCAGCCGTCAGGCGGTCCCTCGGTCGGTCGAATTCCAAAGTCTTGGTCCGGCGTCGGTTGTTGTCGCTTACTCTTCTGACGTCAGGAAGGCCAGAGTATACAAGACACAGCCGACGCCATGTTCTTCAGTCTTTCTTGCCCCAGATGTCAGGTGCCCCCAAAAAGGAAGGCAATACATAAATAAAACTAAACCATAAAAGCAAGCAAATAAAACATAGCAGGATAACCCAGTCAGGAGGTATGAAGAGGTTTTTTAGGCCCCAAGGCCTACCAAGAGGGGAAGGAGGGAGGGAAACCTGTACTGCAGCTGTATCAGCACTCGAACATCTACATTTATGGTAGGTACAAAACTGTACTATGTTCATCGTGCATACAGCTGCAGTAATGACAGATGGGTAGAGTCCCAAAGCTATGCATAGGGTGGTAGGTATTATGAGGAACTGGGTTGAGCCAGAATGCCCTGCAAAACAGCAGTGGCAAAGCCTGCTCTTGTTCTGGAGTATAAAGGCAGATGGTAGTGTTTTGTGAAGGTATGTACAGAACTCCAAGTGGCTGCCTCCAAGATATCCTTAGTAGGCACACCTCTAAGGAAGGCTGTAGAGGTGGCTGTTGCCCTGGTGGAGTGAGATATGATACCATTGGGGACAGGTTTCCCATGATGGGAGTAACAAAAACGTATGCAGTGGCCAATCCACTTGGAAATGGTCTGTTTGGTCACTGGTTTCCCAGGAGCCCTCAGGGCATAGGACACAAAAAGCTGGTCTGATTTCCTGATTGACTTTGTTCTGTCCAAATAGTAATGTAGCTGCCTATGAATGTCTAAGGAGTGAAGCAGCCTTTCCCCTTTGTTTTGAGGATTAGGATAAAAGGTAGGTAGGTGTATGGCTTGGTTTAGAGCTACCCTGGATACAACTTTTGGCATAAAGGACGGGTTAGTATGAAGGGAAACCCTATCCTGATGGAAGATGAGGAAAGGCTGCACCGCCATGAGGGCCTGTAATTCAGAAACCCTACGAGCTGAAGTAATGGCCAGAAGAAAAGCTGTTTTCCAGGACAAATATTGCAGATCTGTTGAGGCAGCAGGTTCAAAGGGAGGCAATGTTAATTTTTCCAGAATGTAGTTAAGGTCCCAGGCTGGTATTGGTTGCTTCCTTGGCGGTCTTATATTCTTAGCCCCTCTGAGGAACTGTCGTAAGAGTGGTTGAGAGAACAAAGGGGGGTCTGTGTTGTATTCTGCAGAGATGGCTGAGGCATGTATTTTAATGGAAGAAAATGAAAGTCCACTGTTCAGTAGCTCAGCTAGGTACTGTAAAACCCGAGGCAAGTTCAACTTCCTAGGATCCTGGCCTCTTTTCTCATTCCAACAGCAAAACCGCTTCCATTTTGCGGAGTAAGCTTTTCTAGTTGATGGTCTTCTGGCCTCCAAAATGACATCCTGCACCTCCTTGGAGAGAAGGGTGTGTTGTGGTGTTAAGGAATTTTCCATGCAGCGAGGTTGAGTGTCTTCAGCTGACTGTGCAGGGTCTTGTAGCTGTTCTGAGTCAGCTGAAGTGGTATTATAGGCAAGGCCCAGGGAGGAGAATGGATTAGACTCCTCAGGAGTGGATATCAGTGTTGCCTTGGCCAATCTGGTGCAATCAGTATCATCCTTGGTTTGTCTGCTCTTGCTTTCAACAGTACCTTGGGCAATAGAGGCAGAGGTGGGAATGCATAAACTGTCCATGCTGTCCAACTGAATGAAAAGGCGTCCACTTTCCAGGCCTTTGGATGGAAGGTCCTTGAACAAAACTTTGTCAATTGATGGTTCCTGTGGGAGGCAAAAAGATCTATGTCTGGCCTCCCCCATGCTTGAATTATCTCTGCAAACACCTGAGGATGTAACTCCCATTCGTGTGGGTCTATCATATTCCTGCTCAGAGTATCTGCCAGTGTGTTTTCCAGTCCTGGCAGATATTGTGCTTGAAGCTCGATTTGTCTTTCCAGAGCCAAGTTCCAAAGAGTCATGGCTAGTCTGCACAAGGGGTATGAATGTGTTCCTCCTTGTTTGTTTATGTACCACATTACCGTGGTGTTGTCTGTTTTTATCAGTAGTTGTCCTGGATGCAGGAAGTCTTTGAAAGCTGTAATTGCATTTATTACTGCTAGCATTTCTTTTTGATTGATGTGAAGGTGCTTTTCCTTTTGGGACCATCTTCCCTGAATGCACCTGTCCTTCATGTGTGCCCCCCAGGCGTAATCTGAGGCGTCTGTGGTTAAGACTTGATTTGCTTGAGGCTTGCAGAATGGGAGGCCTGTGTTTACTTGACATGCTTGTGCCCACCATAGAAATTCCTTTTGTAGACATGGAATTATTGGTATAATTGCTTCCAAACTGTGACTGGGTTGAGACCATAGATTTTTTTAGGTACCATTGAAGTTTCCTCATATGCAGCTTTGCACATGGGATTAGAAGAAAGCAAGATGCCATGAATCCCAGAGCCTGCAGGATTTTCCTTGCAGTAAGCCTGGTACTTTTTGCTAGTGTTTTGAAGTACTGAGGTAGTTGCCCTTGTTCTGGCGTAAGATATGCCATCTGGGTGTTTGTGTCCAAGCTGGCACCCAGGAAGGTTATTTTCTGGACTGGTGTTAGCCTTGATTTCTCCTTGTTGATGGTGTATCCCAGAGAAAGCAGTAACCGTGTCACATATGCCAGATGTTCTAGTAGTCTGTGTTTGCTGTCCGCTTGGATCAGGCAGTCGTCCAGATAAGGGTAAATTTGTATCCCTTGTAGTCTGCAGTAGGCGATCACTGATGCCAGGCACTTTGTGAATACTCTGGGCGCAGTAGATAAGCCAAAGGGCAATGCAGAGAATTGATAGTGAATTGAACCTGCAAGAAATCTGAGGTATCTTCTGCAACTTTGTCTGATTGGGACATGCAGGTATGCCTCCTTGAGGTCCAATGTTACCAGCCAAAACTCCTTGCCCAGCATGGGAAGAAGTTGCTGTAATGTGAGCATCTTGAATTTTGGTACGAGTAGGTATGTGTTTAGGATGGATAAGTCCAGAATGGGTCTCCAGTCGGATCCTTTTCTTGGTACCAGAAAGAGTCTTGAATAAAATCCTTGACCTTGTTGGTGCGTAGGTACCTTCTGTATAGCTCTCATGTTTAGGAGCTTTGAAATTTGCAGTTGTGCCTCTGCCCTTTGATTTTGTGGCAGGTTTGGCATGCCTCTCTTTTTTGGAAGAGTGTGGAATTGAAATTTGTAGCCTCTGTTTATAATGTCCAGTATCCATTTGTCTGTTGTGACAATATGCCAATTGCTTGCAAATAATGCTAGTTTCCCTCCCAAAGGTGCTGCCAACTGAAAATGGCTTGGCATGGAAATGAGGGAGTCATTGAGTTTGCTTCCTGTATTGTTGTGCACTGTCTTCACCACCTCTTGGTGCTGGAGATTGCCATTGTCTGCCTCTGTATGATCCTTGTGATTGCCCTCTGCCCCTTGTGCGTCTGTATCTACCTCTTTGGGGCTTGTCACTGGCTGGAAAGGACCAGTTTTTTGAAGGCCAATTCCTGCTAAACCGTGGTGGCTGGACCTGTAGGAAGGCTTTGACAGTTTGCATAGACTTGGCTTTTTCCTCCATTTTTCGTAGTATATCCTCAGCATTAGTACCAAAAAGAACATCCTTTTGCAAAGGGGCATCAAGAAGTTTAGCTTTCACATGATCCGGTAAAGTTTGCTCCCTAAGCCAGGCATGTCTACGGATGACTGACCCTGTAGCAGCCGCTCTCCTGTAACTCTTTTAAATCTGGTTGTTCAAGATTTGACATTTTGTTCTTTAATTGTGATAACAAGTACTGTTGATATTTTATCATATGAAACTGACAGTTTAAGGCCCTCATGGCTAGGGTGGCCGAGGTATATACCTTCTTACCCCACCTTTCTAGAGATCTGGATTCCCTTTCTGCAGGGAGTGGATTCTTGGCAGTGGCGGCTTTTAATCCCTTAGGGCCTTGAGAAATGGTTTCAGGGTCAGCATTATGGCCTTTATAGAGAAATTGGTGAGAAGTGGGTACTCTGTAATATCTATCAGGTTTTACTGGGGCTGGAGGCAGAGAATCAGGGTTAAGACAAGCCTCCGAATAGACATCATCCAGTACCTCCAAAACAGGGGGTATAGCCAGAGGTCTGTGTTGAGGTAACCAGAGAAATTCCCTAAGTCTTTTCTTGGAGTCGGAAAAGTCTTGGCCTTCCCAATGGAAGTGCTCCCAAGGTGTGCAGGGTTTCCCCAAAAGAAAAATCCTCAGGGGGGGACACAGAAGGGATGGATTGCTCAGCATCCGAATCCTCAAAGGGAGAATAAGAGTGTTCCTCTGCATCAGAATGCTCCGAAATAATGGATCCCTGGTCAGAAGATGGAGATTCTTCCTCTACTCTGGGTCTCTTATCAGGAGGAGGCTGGGAACCTCTGATAAGTGTAATAAGGTCTTCTGCCATCTTAAGCATGTGTTTCTTAGGCAAGGGTGCAGAAGATGGGCCTTGTGCAACAGGCCTAGTGTGATGCCTGACTGCTTTGGCTTTAGTAAAAGCCTTAATAGAAAAAGTCGATGAAGGCCTAAAAACACCATGGGCAGAGGTGGACCTGTCCACATTAATAGGTTCAAAAGAAGCCGGGGCTTCGGTAGTAGTTTGGGAAAGAGCCGAAGGGCCTGCGGTCTCAGGTACAGAGGACACCGCCAGAGACGTGTCGTCGGCGGTCAGGGACTGCAAAGGCGTCTCACTGAGAACCGGAGCACGTGGAGCCTGTTTCGGTGTGGTGTCAGCGGAGACCACGGTCTTCGCGTGTCGGTCCTTTTCCCTGCATTTTTTGGGTAAAACGGTAGTCGGAGTGTCCGACGACATTTTATAGTCAAACGCTTTTCCAAAATAATGTTGGGCGAACTCCGCCCGACGCTTGATAGTGCGTTTATTAAAGGTAGCGCAAAAGCGACAGCCCGAGACGTCGTGGTCTGGGCCCAAACAAGGTATGCAAAGGGAATGGAAATCCTTATGCGGTATTTGCTTCCCACAAGAAATACAATTATTAACTTTTTCTGACATCGGTCTGAGGCAAGAAAAGTTTCCCCAACAGGGTACTTAGCTTTAAAGAAGACTTCGGTTCCAAATATTTTCGTAATTCAGGAGCTGGCCGACCGGCACTTGCGAACTGCTTCTGCTTCGGGCACCGCGCGGCAAAAAAGACTGAAGAACATGGCGTCGGCTGTGTCTTATATACTCTGGCCTTCCTGACGTCAGAAGAGTAAGCGACAACAACCGACGCCGGACCAAGACTTTGGAATTCGGCCGACCGAGGGACCGCCTGACGGCTGAAAACCCCATCTGTCATTACTGCAGCTGTATGCACGATGAACATGTACTCTGTTATACAGCTCAGCAAACAAAATAAAAAGATACATTTTAAGCAAAATATGTTAAAATACTTAATAGGTTTAGATTATACCACTAACCCAATGCATGACACACTCTTGCTAACTATTCAAAGGTATCTCTAAATCTCAATTCTTTTGGCTACCTGGGGAACTTACTTGCACTTCAGTTAGCCCCGGAGTTGGATTATGGATGATTAGTCACATCTTTAATCAGCACAATATTCAATGATTACAAAGTAAAGTTACTGAAATGAGAATCAGCCAATTAAAGGAAGATGCAAATATTCTAGCTGCACCAATACCTATCAACTGTCCAGATTTTTGCCCCATATTTTTGGTATGATCCTCATAAAATTTGTGGTTTTCTGGCAAATCTGTGAAGACTGAAGTCACTAAATAATGACATACATTTGAGTTTCAGACATTATATCCTCCAGAAAATATATGAGAACACAAATTATTTTATTCTAACAACGTTCTATGCTTGCAACAGTAATATTTAAAATATAACCCTAATTTTTGGCATTTGTCCTCCCTATTATTTTAGGTTTGTTCAGATTTCTTGTGCTAAGAGGTTGAGAGATATGGCTGCATCTCATACTTGGAAAAAGTAAATTAAACAACTCACATCTAACAGATTCAAAACATAGTACAGTTGTGTACACTTACCATAAATGCAGATGTTCGAGTGTACTCAATGTTGCAGTCATCACCTGTGGGTTATCTCTGCTGTGGTAGCCCTGAGCCGGCCCAAATACCAGAGTCAATGTTTTTCTGCATCAGCTGCTGTCGCCTGCAGACTGACATCAGGTCGCCAGTGCTATAAAGCAAGGCAGCAGACGCAATTACATCAGTTTTTCTTGCCCTAACCAAACAGAAGTCTCAAGAGATAAGATACAGAAAACATGGTGGTGAACAACCACCCCCAAGAAGCTTATGTCTCCCAAAGGAAAGAAGATATAAGGGGGAAGGAGGGAGGGAAACCAGGACTGCAACAGTGAATACACTCGAACATTACCATAAAGGTAGATGTTCGAGTGTATTCACTGTTGCAGTCATCACCTGTTTGAAAATTCCTAAAGCTGAAGACAGGGGTGGTGGGAAAATGGAGAGACCTAGGCAGGAGTAAGGAGGCCCTGCAGTACTACAGATGCAAACCCTGCCCTAGCCTTGGAGAAAAGAGGAAGGTGGTAATCCTTACTGAAGGTATGGACAGAAGTCCAGGTGGCAGCTTCCAAGATGTCCCTGGTGGGGACTCCTCTGAGGAATGCTGTGGAAGTGGAGGCTGTCTTAGTGAAATGGGTACAAACAGACTCAGGGGGAGGTTTCCCTTGAAAACTGTAGCAGAAATGGATACAGTGTGATATCCATTTAGAGATAAGTCTGCTTGGAGATGGGCTTCCCCTCTGCCCCTAAGGCAAAACTGACAAGAAGTTGGTCTGTTTTTCTGAAGGGTTTAGTACGGTCCAGGTAGTATCTTAGCTGCCTGTGCACATCTAGGGAGTGCAGAATTCTTTCCTCCCTTGTTTTGAGAGTCAGGGAAGAAGGTAGGCAGATGAAGGGCCTGGTTGAGAGTCGCATTAAATATCACCTTGGACATAAAGGAGGGGTTAGTCCTAAGGGACACCGTGTCTGCATGGAAAATGATGAAGGGCTTAATGGCCATCAGTGCCTGGAGTTCAGAAACCATTCTGGTTGAAGTGATGGCCAGCAAAAAGGCAGTCTTCCAAGAGAGGAATTGTAGGGTCAGTTTTTCCTGAACAAAATTAAGGTCCCAGGCTGGCATGGGAGGCCTAATGTTAGAAGCCCCTCTTAGGAATTGCTTAATCAAAGAGTGAGAGAACAAAGGCTGATCTGTGTTAAAGTGAGCAAAAATGGCTGAAGCATGAATCTTAACCGAAGAGGAGGGACCACTATTCAGTAACTCTGCTAGATATTCCAGGATGAGAGGGACAGCAGGTAGGGATGAACTGGCCCTCTGGCCTGGCACCAAGAGCAGAATCTTTTCCATTTTCCTGAGTAAGATCTTCTGGTGCTTGGCCTTCTGGATTCTGTGAGAATGTCCAGCACCTACTTGCTTAGCAGGGGCCTTTCCTTTACCTTGGGAGTATCAGTCATGCTGATAGCTTGAGAGTCTTGCAAGTCTAGGTGCAGCATTTCCCCCCTTGATTGAGTCAAGAGGTTTGGGATTTGTGGAAGCTGAGATGTGAGACTGCACAGCAGGGGGGTACCAATGTTACCTGGGCCAGTCTGGAGTAATAAGGATGTCCTTGGGAGCCTCCTCCTCTGATCTTGATGAGTACCTTGGGAACAAGAGGAAGAGGGGGGGAAGGCATACACAAAGAGGGAGTTCCAAAGGAAGGTTAAGGCCTGCATGACAGATGGTGAAATTCCCTGGTGCAAAATTTCTTTAGCTGATGGTTGAGGTGAGAAGCAAATAAGTCTACCTCTGGGTTTCCCCACACGTGAGTGACTCTATGGAGAGTTTTCTGTGGAGCTGCCATTCGTGGGGGTTCACCATGTGTCTGCTTAAGTAGCTTGCCAGGGTGTTGTTGATTCCTGGGAGGTATTGGGCTATAAAGTGTAATCCCATGGATGAGTCCGTCAGGCAGAAGTACATGGCTAGCCTGCACAGTGGGTAAGAGTGAGTCCCTCCCAGTTTGTTAATGTACCACATTACTGTGGTGTTGTCTGTTTTGACAAGCAGAACCCCTGGCCTGAGATGAGGCTGGAAGGATGTCAGAGCCTTCTGTACTGCAAGCATTTCCTTCTGGTTGATGCGCAAGGGAAGGTGTTGGGCATCCCAATGGCCCAGGGTGCATCTGCCCCCTAGGTGGGCGCCCCAGGCGACTTCCAAAGTGTCATTAGTGAGGGTCTGGCCTGTTGAGCGGTGAATGAAGGGGGGGGTCCTGGTTCTTGGCACATGTCTCTGCCCACCAGAGCAACTCTGCCCTTATACAGGGGATCAGATGAAGATAAGTCTCCAGAGGTTCGGAACGCTGGCACCAAAGGTTCCTTAGGTACCACTGAAGTTTTCTCAGGTGCAGTCCGGCCAGAGGAATCAGAAGGATGCAAAAAGCCATGTATCCCAAAGCCTGCAAGAACTTCCTTGCTGTGAGTTGACTTAGGGACGCCAGCTGAGTAAAGTAGAGAGACGGGAATTTCTGCTTCTCTGGGGTTAAGAAGGCCATTTGGGATGCTGTGTCCAGCAGAGCTCCCAGGAAGATGATACTCCTTGGAGGGAGTCTGCTTCGATTTCCTCTCGTTGATGGTGAATCCCAAGAAAGTGAGAAGGGTTTTGACGAAGACTAAGTCCTGCAGGAGCTTTTCTTTGCTCTCTGCTTGGATGAGACAGTCGTCCAGATAGGGATAAATCTGAATGTTTTTTCTGTCTGCAGAATGTTATGGCCGTGGCTAGACATTTGGTGAAAACCCTGAGAGCAGTAGATAAGCTAAAGGGAAGAGCAGAGAACTGAAAGTGCTGTGAGCCTGCTCTGAAGCGTAAGACTTTTCTGCAGGACTAACTTATAGGGATATGAAGGTTTGCATCTTTTAGGTCAAGGGTCACTAACCAGGCATTTTTTGTCAGCATAGGCAGCAGCTGCTGCAAGGTTAGCATTCTGAATTTGGGGACCACCAGGGAGGTGTTCAGAATGAATAGATCCAGGATTAGTCGCCAAGTGCCCTCCTTTCTGGTGACATGGAATAGCCTGGAATAGGAGCCTTTGCCTGCTTGATCTATGGGAACAGGTTCTACTGCCCCCGGGATATGAGGGTTTGGACTTGTTTTAATCCCACTGATTTGGCGGTAAGATTGGGTAGCCTTTGGGGATTGTGAGTTCGTAGAAACTGAATTTGTATCCCTGAAAAATTACTTGACATTATCGGGTAGAGGTTGTTCCTTCAACTATGCACATCTCCGAATGACAGATCAAGACAATGCTGCCTTGCTAGAGGCGTCTAGTGCATCATAGCCACAGTGTAAAGAATGCCTATTCACTTGACAAGAGGAGTGCAATAAATTTGCTAGCTCCTTAGAATTGGAACAGTTGGGAAAAGTAGAAATCTTTTGCTTTAATAGTTCCAAAGTGTGCTGTTGATATTTTAACATATGGAACTGACAGCTGAGAGCTCAGATGGCTAAGGCTACAGAGGTATATACCTTTTTTCTCAATCTGTCCAGAGCTCTGGCCTCTTTATCAGGAGTAGCATTCTTTGCTGAACTAGCCCTAGCTCCTTTGCGGCCCTGTGTAATGACCTCTGGGTCTGCAGCGGGATTTCTGTACAGGTATGTGTGGGTGTCTGGTACCCTGTAATACCTGTCAGGCTTACTGGGAGCTGGAGGAAGGGCATCCGGGGCTCAGCAGGATTCAAGGAAAACATAATACACCACATCTAAAACAGGGGGAATGGCAAGAGGTCTGTGCTGAGGAAGGTCTAGAAATTCTCTTAGCCTTTTCTTGGATTGAGGGAAGTCCTGAGATTCCCATTGGAAATGCTCCCTGAGGGTTTCCCCAGAGGAAAAATCTTCTGGTGGGGAGGCAGAAGGGATGGATTCTTCTGCATTTGAATCCTCATAAGCAGTAAGAGGTTGCTGATCCTCCTCGAAGTCTGAATAATCTGATTCCTCAGAATCCTGCTCTGTCAATAATTCTGGAGAAGGAAGTCTTTTTCTTTAAAAGAAGAAGCCTGACTGGCCCTGATAGGGGAAATAAGATCTTCTGCCATCTTAAGCATCTGGGCCTGGGGTGGAGGGGTGGGAGGAAGATGGTGGCTAGATGAAGATTTCCTAGTGGTGGCCTGGCTTCTAGGCCTAAGAGAAGTCATCGGTCTGAGATTAGCGGTAGTGAAGACGTTGGTTTCTGACTGGAATTGGTAGTGCAAAAGACATCCTCGGAAGCCGGTACCCGCCTAGCGCTCCAGACCCAACCGACACAGAGACTGCCAAAGGCTCTGAAGACGAAGAAGATTTCTGCGGCATACCGGACTCCTAAAGGGTCTCGGTAGAGTCTGCATGGCAAATGCATCGGGCATCAGGGGCTACAAAAGCGCCTCACTGAATTCCGGAGTACTGACGACCAGTTTAGAGGAGGAGTTGTTGGAAGGCTTGGCCTTGTGAGGTCTGTCTCTATCCTTATCCTTACACTTTTTCGGATGTTCTGCTGATGGCTGGTTAACCAACGCCATATGGGAAGATGGAGGACGAAAATAACTATCAACAAAAAGAGCCCGCCGATGAATATTTCTCACGTTAAAGAGGGCACAGAACTGACAGTGGGCTATGTCGTGGTCTGGGCCTAAACAAGTAAAGCAGTAAGAATGGAAGTCTCATTGTGGGATTTGCTTACCACAAACGAGACAATTGTTAACTTTTTTGGATATCGGTTAGTGCAAGAAAAAGAGATCCCCAATGGGATACTTGGCTTTAGATGTTTTCAGCTGTGTTCCAAACTCTGTAGTGACCAACCAGCACACTTGCGAACTGCTTCTGCTATGGGCTCCACAGCAAGAAAGACTGATGCAATGGCATCAATTGCCTTGCTTTATAGCACTGACGACCTGACGTCAGTCTGCAGGTGACAGCAGCTGACACAGAAAAACACTGACACTGGTATCCGGGCTGGCTGAGGCCTACCACAGCAGGGATAACCCACAGGTGATGACTGTAACAGTGAAACACGAAGAACATCTATAGCATACAAGGATATACATTTTCTGTTCAATGTATTTTGCTTCTTAGTCATTACTTCCACAAAGTAGTCTCACTAATCTACCTGCACCCACATCATGCCCTGACCCACGTCATGCCCTGACCCTGCCTCTTTAAGGTTTCATAATGTCTGCAACCAGCAACTTTGATGGGAATGGGAGAAGTGGTGTGGATATCTGTAGGAAGACATTACCAAATATATTATTCCCCCCAAATAGATATACGAATGGAAAGTATTACCATTCCAATCCCTTTCTGTTTGTATTACCTAGACTTGCAAACAGCAACCAGAACTCAAATTACATGTTCCGAAACAATCCATCTTAAACTAATATAAGCATATTATATCTTATGTATATGATTCCTCCAATCTTTCAGCGAACACCTAGTTGTCTATAACCTGGCAAGCAGCAAATACCCTCAAAACCAGAATGATGCAACGCACAAACACAAAGGGCAGAAAACAAATTAACTTCAACACAAACAATGTTGAAATGGGTTAGGAAATGTCAATATGTCAGTAGAGTAGAGAATCTGGTTTTAACAAACTTCACCTTTATGCAGAACACGCAAATGGTCAAATAACAATTGGTAGCATACAGTGCCTATTTCATAACACAGCAACTTAAGAAAGTGCTCCATCAGTTCAGAGAACATATAAAAATTCCAATTTCCCACTTTAACTTGTAGGTTTTAGCTAACATTTGTTTTATTACCACTAGTAACATTACTAATACACAAACAGGAGAGATGTCGATTTCCAAAGTGTCAGAATTAATCAAGCGAGCATCTAATGCAACCTGTTTAAGATTTTCAAATTATACTGTACCATTTCCACATCAGCGTCAGTTTCCTCTGCTTGGAATGGAGAGAACCACAGACTCTTGAGTTGTTCATCAACTATATCTGCCAATATGTATACCGTTCTGAAACAAAGAACAAAAGTATGCATAAACCAAAGATCTCATATAACATATTAAAAATGTACACTAAGACACAGTACAATTATGTAAGATCATACGATAACAGTAGATGTCAACTTCTCACAGTTGCAATATTTTTTATTTTTGAGATATCCTGCCAAGGACAGCCAGATGTCCACCAAGCATACCAAAGGCTTTACATCTTCCTGGCATCATATGTCAGAAGTATGTCCTACACACAAGGCGTAAAGTACATATGTGATGTATGGGCACCTAATCTTGACAAAACTGAAGTGTCCTAGGAGAAACATAGTGACCCCAGAGAAACAAAAACATGCCCAACAAGGAAGTGAAACAGAAGGAAATAAGGACGTAAGAAGAATCCCCTCAGTCTGCAATAAGGCAACAGAAAATAACAAAAGGCGGGTCTAAAGGGAAAGTAAACGAGATTGGTTAAACGGCAGTAAAACTGTCCAAGAGGCCAGAGAGGACTGATTTAGTGAAGGCTTTTCTGGACCTTGAAGAGGCATCTATCCTGTAGTATTTACTGAAAGTATGTACAGATGACTAGGTGGCAGCCTCCAGAATGGACATGGCATCCACTCCTTTGTACTAAGCTCCAGAGGCTGCTATTGCTCTGGTACAGTGAGCTTGAGGGAAACGACTTGTTGTACAGACAGTAACAAAATGAGATGGCCATAGAGATCAGATAGTTTGCTTGGATACTGGTTGGCCCAGTTTAGAGCCTATGAAAGAAACAAGCAACTGATCAGCTTTTAGAATGGATTTTGTTTTGTCCAAATAAAATCTTAGCCACCGGTGAATGTCCAGAGAATGCAGTATCCTTTCCCACTGATTCTGTGGGTTGGAAAAGAAGGAAGATAGGTTTATGGCCTGATTGCATGCCAACTTGTTCACTACTTTAGGCATAAATAAAAAATTAGCCTGGAGGGTCACCATGTCTCTGAAAAAGCATGAAATGGAGAAACGGCCACAAATGGCCGAAACTCTCCTTAGCTGACATGAGGACAAGGAGCTTGTTAGTGGACATGAGGACAAGGAGGATATTTTTTCCAAGTACAGAATTCAAGGGTTACTGATGTTGCCGGTTCCAAAGGAGGTAAGGTACACTTCTCCAATACAAAGTTGAGGTCCCAAGTAGAGGTAATTGGATTTCTAGGTGGTCTAAGATGCAGAACCCCCTTTAAGGAATAACATGACCTCAGATCTGTCCGTAAGTGGGGGAATGAGAGGTAAGAAAGTGGAAATGGGTGGCAGGTTGGATTTAATGGAATAGTAGGCCTGACCTGTATGTAATCATTTGCACAGATATTTCCACCACACAAAAGAAAAGGCCAGTGATACTCAGAGGGTTTAATAAAAAAACAAATGCCAAACACACCAAATAACTGCTCTACCGCTGCGGCTCCTGCAAGCCTTTCACAGAGTATAAATCATTAGGAAAACAGCTTAATTAAACAGTCGACTCGCTAAGATATCAATTAACCTCAATTAACAATTTCAAAAAATCTTAAAAATACATCACTACAAAAAGCATTTTCAATTGCATTCTGCAGGACCCAAAAGTGTTAAACTTTAAAATAAATACTGATTCCTTCTTTCTCAACTGTTTTTTTTACATGTAATATTCTAAAATTATCCGTTAAAACCTGCTCCAATACTGTTACTTGCAACCCCCCTGGGTCCCCTCCATGTTTGTCCAAAAAATGCATGGCAACTGGATTGTAATTACAGCCTTTTTAATATCACGTACATGTTCCTTTAATATGGTTGCTAGGCTTCTTTTACTCTTTCCAATGTAATATTTGTTACATGGACATCTTAAACAATATATTATTCCTTCGCTTGCACAGTTACAAATTCACACAAATAGTTCAGATTGGAAGGTACCTCTGACTGGTTGGGGTCTTGTCCAGTTCTTTGGCACCAACAGGAAAATCTCTTCCATTTGGCTATATAAGATTTTCGAGTGGTGGGTCTTCTAGCTTCTTGAAGAACCTTAATAAAATCCTTATGCCTATAAGAAATCAGACCCCTATCACTTACAGAGTTAGGTTTAGGGATGACAGATTGTGGTGCGGCAGTAACCCTTTATGTTGAGTGATGAGATCCACTTGTTGGAAAAATGCTGTCTTTGCCAAAAGTGAATCACTAAACAAGAGTTTTTTTTTTTTTTGTGGGGGGGCAATGGAAGGAAGGCATAGAGGAACTTCCCTGTCCATTGAAAGGAGAAAGCATCTCTCCTCCAAGTTGAGGGACAAGGGTCTCTGGTGAAAAATAGGTGTTTGAAGCAAATAGGTCTATCAGCAGGATCCTCCAGCTGTGAAGAATGCCATGGAAAACCTCTCTCTCCAAGGTCCATTGATAAGGGTCCTCTAAGGACCTGCTTAAAGAGTATGCCAGTACGTTATCCTGTGAAAGGATGTATCTGTGAGTGACATGTTTTTCTGGGTGGCAGGATCCCAGGCTTTCATGCCATTCAGCACAATTGGTAAGATCTGGTCCCTTCTTGCTTATGTACCATATTACTGTGTTGATGTCTGAATATTTGTAGGGTACCTGGCTTTCAGAGATGTGAAAAGACCCGAAGAGCTTGAATGAGGGTCCTCATTTCCTTCATGCTTATGTAGTCTTTTAGCAGCACTGGTTGCCATCTGTCCTGAAATTGTTCGGTATCTGTCCAGGCTCCTCATGCCTTGTCTGAGGTAACTGTGTACACATCCTGAACTGGGGCCGCAGGAGTGAATGGAAACCCAGGACTGAGATTCACTTGCTGCATCCCTAACAACATCCTGTCTGAGGCAGAGTAAAAGAAGCATCACTGTGTCCAGAGGGTGAGAGTGCCGAGATCAAACTGTTTTCAGGTACCACTGGATCTTCCTCATATGCAGTTTGGTTATGGGGAGGACTGGGATAGTAGCTACCATGAACCCAAGAGCCCTTAGGATCTCCCTGGCTGAGCATTGGCTGACGGAGGCAAGGATGTGGAAGTAGCTTGCAAGGCTCTGCACCTTCTACTGAGGTTACAAGGCCTGCATTATTTTTGTATCCAGCCTGCAGCCCAGAAAAGATAAGATGGCTGCAGGGAGGATTTTGTTTTTGTAGTTGATTGCGAATCTTAACTGAGGTAGGAGGAAGAAGGTGAACCAGAGAAGCCGTTGAAGAATTTGTGGTGAATTAGCTTAGACTAAACAGGTCATTTAAGTAGGGGAATATCTGAATTCCCTGGATTCAGCATAAGGCAATTATTGGTGCCAGACACTTTGTGAAAACTCTTAGGGCTGTAGAAAGCCCAAAAGGCAAAACAGTAACTGATCGTGACATAAGCCTGTACAAAACCTAAGTAATCTCTTGAATCGCCTGCAAGGTATCTCGACTGGTATATGAAGGTAAGCGTCCTTTAGATCTAGGGATACTAGAGAAGCCTGGGGCAGAAGGAAAGGTAGCAGGATGTGCAGCAAGAGCATTTTGCAAGTTGCCACTTTTAAGAAGGTGTTTAGTAAGGAAAGATCCTGTATGGGTTTTCTACTGTCCTTGTTGCCTTAGCACTAGGAAAAGTCTGGAGTAAAACCCCTTTCTCAAAAATTTTTCTGGCAATGGCTCTATGGTGCCTTGTGCCCGTAATTCCTGTAAAATTGGTGGGGAACAGATTAATCTGATTAGGTGGCGGTGACGGTATGGCATTTAGAAATGGAAGCTGTATCCAAGACATGGCATAACCATTTTTTTATGATAGCTAGCACCCATTTATCTGTGGTAATCTTTTCCAGCGTGACAAAAGACTGGGTCAGCCTTTTTGAGTGGGGCAGGATAGACCTTTGGCCGAAGGGGAAAGGAGGTTGAAGATAGTCACAGAGATTTGTTCCCAAAGGGAGGCCTCCCAGATGAGGCATTCCTTTGTGGTTTATTTGGGAATCTCCTTCTGGAATTCTTCCTATGTTTTTGGCTAGGTCTAGGGTCCCTTCTGACAAAAGAGGGAGGTTCGGTTGGGGAATTTCTCTGGCACCTAGGTACAGAGGTTAACAGAAGCTGCCTGCAGTCCTTCATGGTTTTACCCTGCTCTTGAAGGGTTTCGAAAAGGTTAACTACTTGGGAGGGCATACAAAAAATCCTTGTCTAAAGGGGAGTCCAAAAGTTTTGCTTTCAAGTCCTCAGTAATTGGCTAGCTACATAATCATGCATACCTACAGACTGCAGAGACCACAGCAGCTGCTCTGGATAAGGCTTCCGCAGCATGTTAACTGCTTTTAATGCTGTGTCTGGCCACTTGTGTGGCCTGATTAAGAAAGGATAATATTTGTTGTTTAGAATCAGAGACCTGCAAATCCAGCATTACCTTATATAAAGGACTGAGAATAGATATGAAGTATTTGGTCATCTGGGTTTGGTAATTAGTAGCCCTGAATGCCCAAGTACAGGAGGTATAAACCTTTTTACTACACCTATCCATAGCCCTGTTATCCCTGTCTGAAGGGGGGCACTGGCATTCACATTTGGAAGGAGTTTCAAAGGGTTAGCTGAGAGGAAATTGGAGGAGAAACCACGGTAGGATTTTATAAAATCTGTCTGGTCTTATGGCAGCCAGAGGCTGAGAGTCAGTGGCAACAAAAGTGGACTGAAAAAATCCTAAAAAGCCGCAAGAAGAGAAAGCACAGGGGAAGGGGCTGGGATGCCCATTTCCAAAAAGTTATAGTTTGTTTTCTTTTCTGCACATCTAAAATCTGCCAAGATTCCCACTCTAAATGCTTCACCATATTTAAGATTCTCTCTCCAAAAAGAGCTTCTTCTACGAAATGGAGCCCTTATCATCTGAAGAGACTTTTCCATGAGAGTGCATTTCATAGGAATAGGCCAGAGAATGGTCAGAATCAGACATCTCCTCATCTTTTGAGGGGTGGGGGATGGGTTGAGAGGAGAAAGAGGAGGTTTCAAAGCCAAAATGGCCTTAAACAAACCTTGAGAAAAATTCATCCATTTCTTCTCTCTAAAAGAGGGAAGAGGAGAAGCAACATGTTTAGCTTTCTGATGCTTCTTTTTAGGTGTGATGTGTACTTGCAGTAGACTCGGTGGCTCATTTCCCTGACACACCTCTGGTATCTATTCTCTAAGCAGGAATTGAGGGACACCCTCTTATCTCTCCAATATGATGATTCACCGTTCAGCTCTGTCTGCAGTATCCAAAGCCATTAAGACCTCTAACACAATCAATGCCTCCAGCGGGACCTTGGTAGAGGGCATCTGAATAGCAATAGGCAGTACCATGGCTTATGAAACTTCAGTGGGCATGGCAGAAGCCGAAAAAGCAGATTGAGTCTACGGCCTAGGTGTTTTAAGCTTTTTCTTAGATGGTTTACGCATGTCCTGGGAAAGAAAATCTGCCATTTTATTTTTTTATTTAACATTTGTTGACCAGGAAAGTCCGACTAGGTTCCACAGATCCTGTTTTCAGCGGAGGCCCGGGGAGAAATGCTCCAGAAGCATGTCTTTAGATTTGCTATCTTGGAGTGGGCTAAGCATTTGAGACATTTGGTCTCCAGGAAAGTATTGAGAGAGGACAAACAGGACAATAAGCTCTTAAAGGACTGGCAGTTGTAACAAGCTTTGTAGTAGTGTTCCACTCCTAAGCAAAAAAAGAGACTGGGTAAGCAAGTTTTTGTATGGGATTTGACTAACGTGCTCACACTTGCTCTTCCTAGCCAACAACAGATACTGGTAAAAAAAAAAATAGTTAAGAACTTTAAAAGAAGATGCACCAATGGGACTCTTATCTGTGTATTCGAAACAAAGGTATCAATGTCCAAAAGATGATCAGTTTGACAGATACATGACCTGCATTCAGGCTGGCAGTGAGACAGTCAAAGGAATTACGCTTATACATCTGCTTATATACCCCTACGCTTGCAAGGTGAGGTCACACGTCAGATGTATGATCCTGGGAGGGTAAAGCTTTGGAAACCCATTTGGACAGCAGCAGTGATAACCCATGTGTTAGGAATTCTGCAACAGTGATTTCAGTCAATATATGCATCCGATTCTTACAATTAGTTGTAGACATACAAGTGGATACAGATTGTATTTCTAGATGTTAAATCCTTGTATTCTAATATTTATATTCTACTGATTTGCAAGCACTCAGTAAAATGCATACATTTGAATTTAATGACTTCCTGGTTCACTTGCCATAGGTTGTATACTCATGTGGTTTATATGCATTTTTAGATGTTTTTAAAAAAAAAAAAAAATTTTTATGGATTTATCAAGTTTCTAATTTGACATTTTTTATTGAGTGAAGTTTTTAGCATATTATATATTCACAAATTTGTTTTACAAATATGTATTTTTAAGTAACATTCTAGAATAGGTTTCAATGAGAAAGTCTTTTCAAACAATGTTTTAACATGTTTTTTCTGAATGATGGTATAGGTATATCTTTTACCTATGTGTTTTTTAATATATTTATATTTATATATGTATTCTGTCTTATGAAATCAAAAAATTTCAAATACTGTTTAGGTATCTGATACAATATCATTCAGTCATTAAATTTTTTGAACATGCACTTTAAGAACATCATGTTTTTCTTTTACAAAAAGTTAAACTTACAACGTAAATTAAAACATTCTGATTGGTTTATGATAATTACCAATGGTTTAAATTTCTGGTTTTAGTTTCAGCCCACATCTCATGACATTAAGAAATGAAAACGTATGGTTTGAGCGTTAATGTGTTTTGGTGGCTTTAATAAAAGTGATTTTTTTTTTTTAAGTATTTTCGTTTCCACACTGTGTGACTACGCTGAGAATTAAGTAACTGAACAGTTTCTGCCGACTGGGAGGTTTATTGTACATCTCTGGGCTTCATTTTTCTTTTGCGTTTACTGTTTTTTGTGGAGCCCTTGCGCTTTCTTTGGGATGTAATTGAGATGTCCTCACTCTGGGTCAGTAATCAAGAAGCCTGAATCCTCACCACTGACACTGGAGAGGGGCGTTCACCTGGAATTCAAATGGATGCACTCAGTATTCCCAAATGCAGACATCTCTGCATCAAGCACAATTTCCCTTAAGAGCACACAGGGAACACACACAGCCTGGGGTCTGAGTTTCTCTGTCTGTCTCTCCCCAGGTCCTCAATAAGGCTCCCCACTGGCACAGCTGCAGAGTTAAGTCCTCCAGCATTCTCTCTGTGAAACCAGTGCTTCATGTCCCTGCTCTAAGTAGCTGACAAACACACACACACACACACACACACACACACACACACACACACACACACACACACACACACCTGAGAAGGGCTGGCACAGATTACCCGCTCTACCAACTTTGCCGAGACTATAAGGTAGATTCACTGCCACCAGTCAGTTACTATAAGGCTCTTAAAAGGCTATCTGATTATACTGAGTGAAGTTAATATTAATACCAACGCTAATGTTGACCAAGCAGTGAGACTTTCAGGAGTGGCCACGGTGTCACCAACAGATATAAATAATCTCAAAGGTTAAAATATTCTCAAAAAGGAACAGCCAAATGAAACTTTTAAATACATTTAATAATAAATAAGAAAAGAACATGAACATATGAAATATCTATTTACAGTAAACACCAGAGTTTCAATCACAAGAAAGATTAAAAATAACATGTGGACAGGTTCACACAATTACAGAAAAACAATATTTAACTAATCTCACTATATTTTTCTGACTGAGATAAAGAATACTATTCCCTGGTCACTTACTGGAGCAAGGCAAGATGAAGTAGGTGAGACATCCTTCTTTGTCATGTTACAAGAACAGACTGCTCCTGACACTTCAGTCTCCTCTAATATTAAAACAGTATTTCTGTACAGAATGACATCACATACATCTGGTCACCTGACTTCTAGTTTCCCATGCAACCCCCATTGCTAGAAGCTGTCAGGATTTATCACATGTGTGTCAATAATACACACACACACACACACACACACACACACACACACACACACACACAGCCTTGCTAAGATCTGCTGCAGCTCCTAGAAGTCATAAAACAATTTCAAACCTCCACCCTTTCAGACTAGCAATTAGTTCACTCCAATGACAATGTAGGAAGCTTTCTAGTACAGACTTTTGTCTTTCGCTGTATTCAGAACTGTGAGATAACATCTTTAAGGCCTAGGCCCAGTAATTTAATTTTCTTACTATTTCTCAAAGTCAGGTGGATTGAGATTAACCTCTTCCCTTCCAGTATGCTCTATTACACACATACATTTAAGCAGTTACAATAATGCATGTACACTTCTTTGTTGCCCAGTAGGGCACACTATTGATACATTTTAACACAAGCAGCTTTACAAAGACATTTTTCAACATGAGCATCTGTACAAATCAGTTTGATATACAAATAATTCTTTACAAAATTCCAGCTAGCTCTGCTGTCATACGTTACACATCCATTACCCTACTTCTCCTGGGATAGATGGCAATACCTCCTATTGTCAAAGTAATAACAATAAGAACAAATTTCATCTAAAGTTAAGAGGCACTTCAATGGGTACCTTCTTTACTCTCACTTATACTGGTATTTTATGGCTTTCTAGTGAAGCACAGTTTCCTCTGGGACCAGATGACATTTAGCAACATTACTAGTAGGATGGCACTACATTATTTTATTATATTTTTGTAGAATTTACTCTCTTCTATTAATGCAGCCTTATATACATTTCATACAAATTTTAAATAATGTTGTCAATAAAGCAATGGTTCCATTAAATATATTTATTCCAGGCAGTTCTTTATGAAATATCAAAGAGCTATTGGTGTGTGTGTGTGTGTGTGTGTGTATTTACATATATACTCACAAGCAAGAAGAGTGTGTTGAGCAGATGGAAAGAGTACTTTGAGGGGTTGATGAATGAAGAGAATGAGAGGGAGAGAAGGTTGGATGATGTGGGGATACTGAATCATGAAGTGCAATGGATTAGCAAGGAGGAAGTAAGGATAGCTATGAAGAGGATGAAGAATAGAAAGGCTGTTGGTCCAGATGACATAGCTGTGGAAGCATGGAGGTGTTTAGGTGAAATGGCAATGGAGTTTCTAACCAGATTGTTTAATGAAATCTTGGAATGTGAGAGGATGCCTGAGGAATGGAGAAAAAGGGTTTTGGTACTGATTTTTATGAATTAGGGTGATGTGCAGAGCTTTAGTAACTACAGAGGGATTAAACTGATCAGTCACAGCATGAAGTTATGGGAAAGAGTAGTGGAAGCTAGGTTAAGAAGGGACGTGATGATTAGTGATCAGCAGTACGGTTTCATGCCGGGAAAGAGCACTACAGATGCGGTGTTTGCTCTGAGAGTGTTGATGGAGAAGTACAGAGAAGGTCAGGAGGAGTTGCATTGTGTTTTTGTAGACTTAGAGAAAGCATATGACAGGGTGCCTAGACAGGAGTTGTGGTATTGTATGAGGAAGTCGGGTGTGTCATTGAAGTATGTAAGAGTGGTACAGGATATGTATGAACGTAGTGTGACAGCAGTGAGGTCTGCGGTGGAAGTGACGGATGCGTTTAAGGTGGAGGTGGGATTACATCAAGGATCAGCTCTGAGCCCTTTCTTATTTGTAATGGTGATGGACAGGTTGACAGACAAGATCAGACAGGAGTCCCCGTGGACTATGATGTTTGCAGATGACATTGTGATCTGTAGTGAGAGAAGGGAACAGGTGGAGGAGACCCTGGAGAGATGGAGATATGCTCTAGAGAGGAGAGGAATGAAGGTCAGCAGGACTAAGATAGAATATGTGTGTGTGAATGAGAGGGAGGATAGAGGAATGGTGAGGATACAAGGTGGCGAAGGTGGATGAGTTTAAATACTTGGGATCAATAGGTCAGAGTAATGGTGAGTGAAGAAGAGAGTACAGGCAGGATGGAGTGGGTGGAGAAGAGTGTCAGGAGTGATTTGTGACAGACGAGTACCAGTAAGAGTGAAAGGGAAGGTCTACAATAGGGTAGTGAGACCAGCTATGTTATATGGGTTGGAGACAGTGGCACTGACAAAAAGGCAGGAGTTAGAGCTGGATGTGGCAGAGTTAAAGATGTTAAGATTTGCACTGGGTGTGACAAGGGTGGACAGGATTAGGAATAAGTATATTAGAGGGTCAAGCCCAGGTTGGAAGGTTTGGAGACAAAGCCAGAGAGGCAAGATTACGTTGGTTTGGACATGTGCTGAGCAGGGATGCTGAGTATATTGGGAAAAAGATGCTAAGGATGAAGCTAACAGGAAAAGAGGGAGGCCTAAGATAAGGTTTATGGATGTGGTGAGAGAGGACATGCAGGTGGTTGGTGTGATAGAGCAAGATGCAGAGGACAGGAAGAAATGGAAACAGATGATCTGCTGTGGCGACCCCTAATGGGAACATCCGAAAGAAGATGATGATATATGGTTTCACTTCATATTGCCGAAATGCTGAAATATCGAATTTCAGCATTTCGACAGTATAAAGCCTAAGCCATTAAAACACCGACACCTCACAACCACAAAATAACATCGAACACACAGAATACAGCACACAACACACAAATCATAACACCCACACCACAAAACATTGAAATACAACACACCATCACGCAGACACACACCTACACTACACATATGCAGGGAGGCAAGCCCCCCTGTGCCCCCACACACCCTTACTTATATATACTATCTTAGAGATGGCACAAACAGTAAAAAAAAAAATCACACACAGCCAACACACACACACTCATACCCCCAGCTCCCTACACTAACCCACTCATACAAGTTACAAAAACACTCATGCACCTTAAAATTCAGACACCATTCCAGCCGTACACTTCCGTACGATAACGAAAAATGCATAAGCGCGAATTTGACATAGTCCTATTTGCGATTATGCACTTTCGTTATTTAGAGGTTTCGGCTTCATGGACACGAATTGCTGAAATTCGATATTTCAGCAATTTGCGTTTATGAAGTGAAACATATATATATATATATATATATATATATATATATATATATATATATATAGATACACTAGACAATCTCGATGTACTGAAATGTCTAAATTCAGTACGTTGAGACCGAATAGTGGAAAGTGCAGTTAACCGAAACTGCACTATGCCGAATCTGGTTTCAGGTAAGTGTTGTGTGTTTCAGGATAATGGGTAGAGATTTTAGTATGTGTGAGTGTGTGCGGTGGTGTTTGTTGTTTGTGTGTTTAGTGCGACCTCAGAGTTAGAATATATAAGTAGGGGGGTTATGGGGGTGCAGGGGGGCTTGCCCCCCTGCTTATAGGTAGGTTAAGTGTGTTTGTGTGTGTTGTTATGTTTGTTTAGTTAGGTAGGTGTATGTGTGTGTGTGATTATGTCCTGGTTTGTGTGTGTGTGTGTGTGTGTGTGTGTGTGCATGGACGCGATTGTAGTGTTCGTGATTGTGGGTTTTTGTGTATGTGGTTTTTCGACCATTCAGTCTAGAAATACTGAAATTCGACATTTCAGTATTTCGAGATTGTACAGTGAATCCACACACACACATAAATATATATATATATATATATATATATATATATATATATATATATATATATATATATACATACACACTTTTTTTTTTTTTTTTTTTTTTACACTGGGCTATTTTTGATTTATATTTTTGTTGTTAAGATAAATAATATGGGTTTGTGGTTAACATTTGTAGGTTTATTTGAATAATGAAATATCTATTTTGGGCTGCAGTATATTTACAAGTAATTACCTAGAAGTGTTAGAGTTGTTTTTGTAATCTTTATTAAAGTATCACGTATGACATAGGCAATCATACATTTATATAAATGAAAGAAAACCCATTTTGACATAATTTTTGTTGCAAACGTTATATAAACCATGATGACACAACTGTAGTTTCAAACATTACAAATCACTTGTAATATATCCAGTCATTGTCAGTTAACCACTGCATAACATTCAATTCCTGCCTTCTTTTAAACCTCATTCCTCTTCTGCATGTATTGATCAGACACCCATGTTTTCTATGTAATTTGCTTCCACTCTTTTCTGTTACTATATTCACTGCTTCTAGTAAGGTTGGTTTAGACTTTTTTTTTCATGTTCTAGTAACTGCTTTTTTGGCGGTTACCATAATTAGACTCAGCAAGGCCTTACTAAGTTGAGGCAATTCTGATTCTGTATCATACCTCAAAAAATAATTTCCTTATTATACCAATTTGCTCCCCCAATATCTCTGACAGAGAAGCCTGCAGGCAATCTTTAAAGTCTAAGACAATAAGAGCAACAACAGACTAAAACCAGAAAAACAAAAAACCACGGACTTGACCGACAGAAGTTTAATTAAAAAATAAACAAATATCACAAAAAATCAGATATCAGATAAGCGCTTTCGTTTGGCGCCTGCCAAACTTTTTCAAACTATTATCACATCACTTCCTGTAAACTAAATAGTGTTTATCAGTGATGTAAGCAATTAAAATTTCAAACTATTAAAGAAACAGCACATGTCACCCTTAAAATAAAACAATTTTCTGTGTATCGAACAAATGGCAAGTTGGTAATAAATAAATATGTGTGTATAGGAAAACAGCGTACTATATACACTCGTGTTCAAACCCTTATGTACAAAATATGTGTATATGAAATTAGTTGGTATAAATCACTTATGTCAAACTAATACATTTGGTAATTTTGATTTTGTTCTTATGAAAAGAAAATTAATGTACATGTGCAAAGTATAACTAAAACAAAACAAAGTAGTACGTATATGAAGTATATATAACTTTGTTAATAAGCCTTTTTGTCAAACCAAAGCAATCACTAACTCAAATTTCCTTCTATTGCAACAGTTTTTAGTATGAATACGAAAAAGTATACAATATATGCTAAATGTTACTTTTACTTTTAGGTTGCGCTTGGTATACTCATCGCTGGGAAGAGTGGTGTGGTTGTTCGTCTGACATAAGATGAAATAGCAAAACACCAGTATGAGTATGAGATTGGTATAATAATAATAATGGTGTGCATATGATTACTATGTAAATAAAACCTAAACACCGTAACCATATGAAAAGTGTATATAAAAATGTATTGTGTTAAAATTAATTATCAACATAAATAAACTAGTTTTTAACAGTATAAATAATATAAATGAATCATAAGTATATAGTTATTATGAATAAATCATTATAGATCATAGTAGATCTAAATGTAAATTTATGTTCTATATAAAATTTATATTTATGTAATTTTGTATGGGTGAATTTGTAAATATGTAAATAGTGGACATAAAAACAACAATTCTATTATATAATAAATTGAATATAATGCAATGAATATGTAATAAATATACCAAAATGTGCTAAGAATACTATATATAAATATATCTAATAATATGTAATATATGATATAAAATATGTAATAAGTTTAGTAATATTAGAATTGACTATTGAATTAATATTTATGATGTTAAATGTGTCTATATGTGATAAACCAATAAATGTACATAAAATATATAATAATAAATTTATCTCGAGAGTGATTTTAACTTTAAAATACTGGCGATAGATATGGCGTTATTCAAACCTGGCCAATTGTGTGCATTTAGTCTTAGTTGCCATTCAAGTTCAAGCCTTTCTAGTAGTAGTTGCCATGCACCACCCCTAATGTCTACTTTTAGGACGTCCAGAACCACAAATTTAAAATTATGAGATGTATCTATACTAATGTGTTTTGCTAAAGCATTTAATTTGTTTCCATCTCGTATAGCTCTTATGTGTTCACCAATACGCTCTTTAAATTTTCTTTCCGTTTTACCTATATAAAACGTAGTACAATTGCAACATAGAGCACAATATACAACTTTTTCGCTGTTGCAACAAGCTTTTTCCTTTAAACGAATCTTAACACCATTTATCATCACTTCGTTTGTTTCAAACACATAAGAGCAATATTTACATCTACCACATCTAAATGTTTTAGCATGTTTTGTATTTGATTTATGTTCCAAATACTTTTTCAAATTCATGCCCTTTTTGTAACTATAGATGGAGTAAAATCAAAATGATAATGTAAAGATGAATCAGCCACAATAAGCTGCCAATTTCTCTTTATAATATTATTTATAAAACCACTATCATAATTAAAAGTAGTAATAAAGCTCTTAGTAAACCTTTTAACTTCTGTAATAGTTGGTATTTCAGTACTATTTTGAGTGATATCAATAGATTCTAGAATACTGATTTCACTATCTAAATTTCCTATATTGTTTGTACCTAATGTATGAGAAGTGGCCATGACAGCCTATACACACATTTATTTATTACCAACTTGCCATTTGTTCGATACACAGAAAATTGTTTTATCTTAAGGGTGACATGTGCTGTTTCTTTAATAGTTTGAACTTTTAATTGCTTACATCACTGATAAACACTATTTAGTTTACAGGAAGTGATGTGATAATTATTTGAAAAAGTTTGGCAGGCGCCAAACGAAAGCGCTTATCTGATATCTGATTTTTTGTGATATTTGTTTATTTTTTAATTAAAAATCTTTAAAGTCTGCCAACTCCCAGAAATATGTTCCCAGTTGACTCTTTCTTCCCATCATACCTCCAACATTTGCTGTCTACCTGAGGAAAAATTCTTTGGTGCCTACTTAGGGTATAAAAATACCTATGTACACACTTCCAAGAAAAGATTCTAAATCTTCTAGACTTTGTTGCATACTTGGGAGATAGCCTCCCATTGTTTCTTTGTGAATTGCTTATCCAGTCTCTCTTACCAGTCCTTTCTAAACTCCTCTGATTGACTCTTATAGTTGCCATGTGACATTTTATATACTCTACTAATTATTCCTTTTTTAATAGTGCATTTGTTTTTAGTTTAGTCACATGCTGAATCACAAAACGGGTGCATTTGCATTAAATTCAGGGTCACAGATTTTTTTTTTAAATTGATGACGCCAGGTTTGCAAGTGAAATCGGTCTTATGCTTATGTATATTTGAATAAATATTCTTTCTGCTACCTATAGTGCCAATACTGCTTCTGTCTGACAAAGTAATAAGCAAGTGCCTGCTAGGAGCCGTTATGGGTAGGGATATGCTACACCATTTCACACAACCTGCACATTACCTGCTATGTCCTCTTGGGTTACGGACCCATGTCCAAGGGATGGATCCCTATCAGCTGACTGAAGTTTCATAACTTCAAAGACCATGTGGCAGAGACCATATCTTCGAAGTGTTGAAATTTCAAATTAAAAATAAACACTAAAAATAAAATAACTTACCTTCATATTTTTTCAGGGGGGGGACTTTGCACCCCCCCACCCCCAGCTACTTAAATATAACAACTCCGAGATCACACTACAGTGAGGAAAACGGCAAATCCCGAGTTCCACACTGTATGGCAATCACAATACAAAGTGTCCCAAGTTTCAACACCTTGAACATATGGTCTCGGCCATGTGGTCTTCAAAGTTTTGAAACTTCAATCAACTGATAGAGATCCCCAGGGGACAGACATCTGCCTGCTGCCTGTATTCCGAGTTCATGCTTTTATGTCTCGCAGTATCACATAACGTGAGGCGTAACTGCTCTATGGATTGTGTCTTGCACTTTACATACGAGTTCTGCTCATTTACATACCTGAAAGGCAGCTAGCTGCACATAAGCAATGTCTGTCTTTCTTTGAATATTTAACAAATCCTTATCCGCATGGTGTCACTTAACTGTGCAGCTTTTGCACAGAAGTGCATTGTTTCTCTATGAACCTGAACATGGAGTCTTTACAATAGTATCAAAGACAAGCAAAACATGTTTTCAAGCAAAATAAATTCCACTTAAGACGGAAAACAAGCGACAAAATGCTCAGTCTCCAAGGTATTAGCTGCAGATATGCCCAGTAGGTGGTGTGGTGCACACTCACAGACATTTGTCATTACACCTAGCAAGTCTGCTATATGCCATGTCACCATTTACCAAGTAGGTTCTATTAAAAGGCATAAGCTTCTTATGTCCAAAAAAGCTACATTGAAAACTAACAGTTAAGAAACAGTTAAGAATATCTCCCCTTTTGTCTATGGAACCAGTCTCTTTCAAGCTGGCTGACCCACATCCTGCATCTGCTGCTACTCTTCAGTCTGAATTAAACACCTACCACAGCTAACACAGACTCCTGCGACACTTAACTGTGTAAACTATAAAGGTCATGCCAAGGAAAGAAACCTTTGCCCTAGATCATATGGTTTTGTATTTATATTGTGCAACAAAAAAATACCACATGAGCTTTTGAAGACTGTGACAGTTCTGTTGGTGCAGTGGGATAAAGTGAGTACGATGCAGGTGACCAGTCTTTGGCTAGTAGATTGGGCACCTACTGGAGGTACAGTATGAGAGAAGAGTGACATGGCTTTGCAGACTCTCCCTCTTTTCATGGGAAGGGTGTAGGAGGTCATGCTTTGGATGCATATTCCTGTGGCCGAATACTCAGTGGAGACCAGAGAGCCCACAGAAGCACTAGCTTTAATGGGGCAGGGCTGCCTTGAGGGGTCACATCATCAGTGGAACTGAGTAACGCACCTTTGTTGACACCCAGTGCATGCTGAACCCTAAGCATGGTACTGGGTAAGCATCACATGGTTAGGGCCATACAAGAAGAAAACACAGACTGGCTACCTAATGATCTCTTTCAACTGCCTCTTACCCTGGGGAAGGGAAAATGAATGGGTCAGATGTCTGAGAGGCAGCTGGGAAGAATAATATCCAAAAAATTTTTTTGAAAACTTAAAAGACAACAATGCCCTCTCTGGACAAACCAACATTATCAGTAATCTTCAGAGAACAGCTCCTGATTGGATGGCAGGAGGGTTTAAGTTGGCTCCAATAATCCAGCGTTAACCTACTGCACATCAGCAAATTAAACGTTATCAGAAGTTCTCAGTCCAGGGATCTAAACCTCTTCTGCAACATCTACAGAATGGTCTATAGGGATAGTTATATCTCACAGAGGATGCCACTGCTCTGGAACAGACTCCCCATCCACAAAAAACAAAGCTCATCCCTATCCATATTTAAGCACAACCTGGACCTATGGATGGATAATAAAAAGTGCACCACAGGACTGCCCCCTGTACTACTAATGAACAGAGGCAGTTCCTAAATGCTCTATCAGATGCACTGGTCACTCAAATTTTCTATGGTTTGATCCCAGTTATTCTCACTAGAGGTAACACACAATTATCGACCATGGGATGGGTAAAGCCACTCTACAATCAAATGGGAGAGATTACTTTGAGCACAAAAGGGGGAATCAGCTCAGCTTAAAATGGTCTGCAAGTACAGCAAACCTAATAATTACCTATGAACCTACTAAAGAAAGATGGACAGCATTGTGCATGGTGGGAAGCACAGGTAGAGGCAAAAATAAAATGCCATGGATAAACCAACCGAATTTAAACTCATAAAAAAACTTTCATATTGTGTGAGAGGTTGGCATAATGGTTAAGGTGTTTGCCTTACAGACACAAGGTGCAAGGTTTGATTCTCACTTGGGATACTTAGCTAGGCTTAAAATGGCCCATAAGTGCAGTTAACCTAGTACTAATCTATGAACCTATGAAGCTGTTCTTCATATTTATTTAGTGTTACTCAGCCAATCAGCAGCCAGCTCTGACCATGATAAAATTTCTTATAACCATCCTGGAATAAACCTGACCTCTAAACAAACCCAAACAAAACTGCAAAATGATTCAGAATATGAAATCTAATGGTTATTTAAAACACTGGATTTACCTGGGACCTGATCCCTGCTCCAGTTTTCTCTGCAATGTCACTGTCACCGGCTTATAGTGGATACTAATAAAAACAGAAGAACAAGTGTCCTGCAAAACACGAAGCTAATAACTACAAAAGGTACTTTGCAGAAAGTACAGTTGTGTACACTGACCATAAATGTAGATGTTCGAGTGTATTCACTGTTGCAGTCATCACCTGTGGGTTATCCCTGCTGTGGTAGCCCTTGGCCGGCCTGAATACCAGAGTCAATGTTTTTCCGAGTCAGCTGCTGTCGCCTGTAGACTGATGTCAGGTTGTCAGTGCTATAAAGTAAGGCAGCTGATGCCATTGCACCACTTTTTCTTGCCCTAATCAAACAGAAACCCCAGGAGATAAGGCACAGAAGACATGGTGGTGAACAACCACCCAAAGAAGCTTATGTCTCCCAAAAGAAAGAAGATATAAGGGGGAAGGAGGGAGGGGAAAGTACAGTTTTGTACCTACCATAAATGTAGATGTTCGAGTGCTAATACAGCTGCAGTCATAACAGATGGGTTCTCCTGCCATCAGGCGGGTCCTCGGTCGGCCGAATTCCAAAGTCTAGGTCCAGCGTCGGTTGTCGTTGCTTCTTCCCTGACGTCAGAGCGACAGGGGTATAAAAGAACCAGCCAACGCCACTTTCTTCAGTTTTTCTTGCCCCAGATGTCAGGTGCCCCCAGAAGGAAGGCAATACATAAATTTATGTAATAATGCAATGCAATATAATCAAAATACAGTAGTTGTAAGCAAATACACCATAAATGAATACCCCAATCAGGTTGTATGAGGAGGTGTTAGCCAATAGGCCTGTCCCAAGAGGGGAAGGAGGTAGGAAAACCTGGACTGCAGCTGTATTAGCACTCGAACATCTACATTTATGGTAGGTACAAAACTGTACTATGTTCATCGTGCATACAGCTGCAGTCATAACAGATGGGTAGAATCCCAAAGCTAAGAAAGGGGTGGTAGGCACTAAGTGGAACTAGGAGGAGCCAGGATGCCCTTCAAGACTGCAGTGGCAAAGCCTGCTCTAGTTTTGGAGTATAATGGTAGGTGGTAGTGCTTGGAGAAGGTATGCACAGAACTCCAAGTGGCTGCTTCCAAAATATCTTTGGTAGGAACTCCTCTGAGGAAAGCTGCAGAGGTAGCTGTGGCCCTTGTGGAGTGAGATCTGATGCCTGCAGGTACAGTTTTACATGAAAAGAGTAACAAAAACGTATGCAGTGGGCTATCCATTTTGAGATTGTCTGTTTGGAAATTGGCTTCCCTTGAGCTCCTATAGCATAGGACACAAAGAGCTGTTCTGTTTTTCTGAAAGGCTTTGTTCTGTCCAAATAATAACGCAGCTGTCTGTGGATGTCCAAGGAATGTAGTAGTCTCTCCCCTTTGTTTTGAGGATTAGGGTAAAAGGTAGGTAAGTGGATAGCCTGATTCAAAGCTACCCTGGAAACCACCTTTGGCATAAAGGACGGGTTGGTTCGTAAGGAAACTCTGTCCTGATGGAAGATGATAAAAGGCTGCACTGCCATGAGGGCTTGTAGTTCCGATACCCTGCGGGCTGAGGTGATAGCCAAAAGGAAAGCTGTTTTCCAGGACAAATATTGCAAATCTGTTGAGGCAGCTGGCTCAAAAGGAGGCAAGGTCAGCTTTTCTAGAATGAAATTGAGGTCCCAAGCAGGTATTGGTTGTTTCCTTGGGGGTTTTATATTCTTAGCCCCTCTGACGAACTGTCTTAAGAGGGGGTGAGAGAATAAAGGTGGATCAGTGTTGTATTCTGCAGAAATGGCTGAGGCATGGATTTTGATGGAGCAAAATGAAAGTCCACTGCTTAGCAGCTCAGCTAGATACTGTAATATTTGAGGTAAATTCAGTTTTCCAGGATTCTGGCCCTTTTTCTCATTCCAGGCACAAAACCGTTTCCATTTTGCGGAGTAAGCTTTTTTAGTAGACGGCCTTCTGGCCTCCAAAATGACATCCTGCACCTCCTTGGAGAGTAGGGCCTGTTGTGATGTTAAGGAATCTTCCATGCGGCCAGATTGAGTGTTTTCAGCTGACTGTGGAGAGTTTTGAAGCTGTGCTGAGTCAGAAGAAGAGGCATTAGAAGTAGGGTCCATGGTGGGGAATGCGTCAGGCTCCTCAGGAGTGGGTACCAGTGCTGTCTTGGCCAGTCTGGAGCAATGAGAATCATCTTTGGTCTGTCTGCTCTGGTTTTTAATAGAACTTTGGGCAGCAGAGGAAGAGGCGGAAAGGCATAAACTGTCATTGTTGTCCAACTGAAAGAGAGAGCATCCACTCTCCAGGCCTGTGGATGAAAAGTCCTTGAGCAGAATTTTGTCAACTGGTGACTTTTGTGGGAGGCAAAGAGATCTATGTCTGGCCTTCCCCATGCTTGTATTATCTCTGTAAAAACTTGAGGATGCAACTTCCATTCGTGTGGATCTGTCATATTTCTGCTTAGGTTGTCTGCCAGCGTGTTTTCCTTGCCTGGCAAGTACTGTGCTTGAAGTTTGATTTGTAATTCCAGAGCCATGTTCCAAAGTGACATGGCCAGCCTGCATAGGGGGTATGAATGGGTTCCTCCCTGTTTGTTTATGTACCATATTACTGTGGTGTTGTCTGTCCTTATCAATAGTTGACCTGGATGCAGAAGGTCTTTGAAAGCTATAATAGCATTTATTACTGCTAGCATTTCCTTTTGATTGATGTGAAGGTGCTTTTCTTTTTGGGACCATTTGCCCTGTCATGCGCGCCCCCCAGGCATAGTCCGAGGCGTCTGTTGTGATGACTTGATTTGCTTGAGGCTTGCAGAATGGGAGACCTGTGTTTGTTTGGCATGCTTGAGCCCACCACAGAAATTCCTTTTGAAGACCTGGAATTAGCGGTATAATTGCTTCCAAACTGTGGCTGTGTTGAGACCATAGGTTTTTCAGGTACCATTGAAGTTTCCTCATATGCAGCTTTGCACATGGGATTAGTAGAATGCAAGATGCCATAAATCCCAGAGCCTGCAGGATTTTCCTTGCAGTCAGCCTGGTGAAATTTGCTAGTTTTCTGAAGTATTGAGTTAGTTGTCCCTGTTTCTCTGGCGTGAGGTAGGCCATCTGGGTGTTTGTGTCCAAGTTGGCACCCAGGAAAATAATTTTCTGAGAGGGTATTAGCCTTGATTTCTTTTTGTTGACTGTGTATCCCAGAGAATTCAACAACATTATTACAAAAGCCAGATGTTTCGGAAGTATGTGCTTGCTGTCCGCTTGGATCAGGCAGGCAATTACTGATGCCAGGCATTTCGTGAATACTCTGGGCACAGTAGATAAGCCAAAGGGCAATGCAGAGAATTGATAATGGGTTGAACCTGCAAGAAATCTGAGGTATC
Source organism: Protopterus annectens (assembly GCF_019279795.1). NCBI lineage: Eukaryota > Metazoa > Chordata > Ceratodontiformes > Protopteridae > Protopterus > Protopterus annectens. The sequence continues at coordinate 49,591,653 of NC_056732.1, read as the reverse complement.
TTCTGCAATTTTGTCTGATTGGGACATGCAGGTATGCCTCCTTGAGGTCCAATGTTACCAGCCAAGGCTCCTTGCCCAGCATGGGAAGAAGCTACTGTAATGTGAGCATCTTGAATTTTGGTACGATTAAAAATGTGTTTAGGATGGATAGGTCCAGAATAGGTCTCCAATCTTTTCCCTTCCTTGGTACCAGGAATAGTCTGGAATAAAAACCTTGACCTTGTTCTTGAGTAGGTACCTCTTGAATAGCTTTCATGTCCATGAGATCTGAAATTTGTCTTTGTGCCTCTGCCCTTTGGTTGTGTGGCAGGTTTGGCATGCCTCTCATTTTTGGAAGGGTGTGGAAATGGAATCTGTAGCCTCTGTTTGTAATGTCCAGGATCCATTTGTCTTTTGTGACAATATGCCAATTTTTCGAAAATAATGCCAGTTTTCCGCCTAAGGGTGCTGCCATTTGAGCCTTGCTTGGCATGCAAAGGGGAAAGTCAATGGGCTTGCTTTCTGAATGGCTGCAAACTATCCTCACCACCTCTTTGTGTAGGAGCTTGCCATTGTCTGCCTCTAAATGATCCTTGAGATTGCCCTCTGCCCCTCGGGCACCTGTATCTACCTCTTTGGGGTCTGTCCGTGGCTGGAAAGGACCAATTTTTGGAAGGCCAATTTCTACTGAAACGTGGAGGTTGCACCTGTAGAAAATCTCACTGTTTGCATTGATTTAGCCTTTTCCTCCATTTTCTTTAATACCTCCTCAGCTTTAACACCAAATAATACATCCTTTTGTAGAGGGGTATCTAATAATTTAGCTTTGACATGATCTGGTAAGGTTTGCTCCTTGAGCCAGGCATGTCTACGTATGACTGATCCTGTAACAGCAGCTCTACAAGAGGCCTCTAGAGCATCAAAACCACATTGCAAGGTATGTTTACCCACTTGTTCAGCACTATGCATCAAATCCTGCAACTCCTTCAAGTCTGGTTGTTCAGGTTGTGACATTTTGCTTCTCAACTGTGATAACAGAAACTGTTGGTACTTTAACATATGGAACTGGCAGTTTAATGCCCTCATGGTTAAGGTGGCCGAGGTGTATACCTTTTTTCCACACCTTTCTAAAGATCTGGAATCTCTCTCGGAAGGTAATGGATTTTTAGCAGTGGAGGCCTTAATTCCCTTGGGGCCCTGTGAGATAGTTTCTGGGTCAGCCGCATGGCTTTTGTATAGAAATTGGTGTGAGTCAGGAACCCGGTAGTACCTGTCAGGCTTGACTGGGGCTGGAGGTAAAGAATCCGGGTTAAGGCAGGCCTCCGAATACACATCATCTAGTATGTCTAAGACAGGAGGTATAGCCAGAGGCCTGTGCTGAGGTAGCAAGAGAAAATCCCTAAGCCTTTTCTTGGAATCTGAATACTCTTGGCCTTCCCAGTGGAAGTGTTCCCTTAAGGTATGCAAGGTTTCCCCAAATGAGTAATCCTCTTGGGGGGAGAATGGACTCCTCTGCATCAGAATCTTCAAAAGGGGAGTAATAATGTTCCTGTTCATCAGAGTGCTCTGAAATAATGGAGGCCTGGTCAGAGGAGGGGGATTCTTCCTCCACTCTGGGCCTTTTGTCCGGGGTTGAGAACCCCTGATAAGAGTAATTAAATCCTCAGCCATTTTAAGCATCTGTTTTTTAGGCATGAGGCCTGGAGAAGGGCCCTGTGTAGCTGGTCTCTTAGAATGCATGGCTGCTTTAGACTTAGCGAAAGCCTTGATGGAAAAAAAAGAGGAAGGTCTGAAGACACCTTGAGAGGAGGCAGACCTGTCTACATTTTGAGTTTCACCACCAAGAGTGGCTTTGGTATCTGTAGTCGGGGTGTGGGCCGAGGAGCCTGTGACCTTGGGCACAGAAGACACCGCCAATGAAGTGCCGTCGGTAGGCAGGGGCTGCGTAGGCGCCTCGCTGAGAACCAGACCACCTGTAGTCGGCTTTGGCGTGGTGTCGGTAGAGGCCGCGGACCTCGTGTGTCGGTCCTTATCTTTGCGTTTTTTAGACAAAACTGGAGTCGGAGTATCCGACGACATAGTATAGTTAAATTTTTTGCCAAAATAGTGCTGGGCGAACTCCGCCCGACGCTTAATGGTGCGTTTGTTGAATGTAGCACAAAAACGACAGACCGAGACGTCGTGGTCTGGGCCTAAGCAAGGAATGCAGAGGGAATGAAAATCCTTATGCGGTATTTGCTTCCCACATGAAATACAATTATTAACTTTGTCTGACATCGGTCTGAGGCAAGAAAAGTTTCCCCAACGGGGTACTTAGCTTTCAAGAAGACTTCAGTTGCAAAATTTTCGTAATTTCAGGAGCTGGCCGACCGGCACTTGCGAACTGCTTCTGCTTCGGGCACCGCGCGGCAAGAAAGACTGAAGAAAATGGCGTTGGCTGGTTCTTTTATACCCCTGTCGCTCTGACGTCAGGGAAGAAGCGACGACAAACGACGCCGGACCTAGACTTTGGAATTCGGCCGACCGAGGACCCGCCTGACGGCAGGAGAACCCATCTGTTATGACTGCAGCTGTATGCACGATGAACATTCAGGACTGCAACAGTGAATACACTCCAACATCTACATTTATGGTAAGTGTGCACAACTGTACTATGCTCTTCATGTTTCATTGTTGCAGTCATCACCTGTGGGAAGATTCCCAAAGCTGAAGAGTGGGGTGGTTAAATACAGAATGGACCTAGGCAGGGGTAAGGCGGCCCTGCAGTACTGCAGATGTAAACCCTGCCCTAGCCTTGGAGAAAAGAGGACGGTGATAATGCTTTGTAAAGGTATGGACAGAGGTCCAGGTGGCAGCTTCCAAGATGTCCCTGATGGGGACTCCTCTGAGAAATGCTGTGGAAGTGGAGGCTGCCCTAGTGGAATGGGTGCAAAAAGACTTAGGGGGAGGTTTCCCATGAAATCTGCAGCAGAAATGGATACAGTGTGATATCCATTTAGTGATTAGTCTGCTTGGAGATGGGCTTCCCCTCTGCCCCTAAGGCAAAACTGACAAGAAGTTGGTCTGTTTCTCTGAAGGGTTTAGTACAATCCTGGTAGTATCTGAGCTGCCTGTGCACGTCCAGGGAGTGCAAAATCCTTTCCCCCTTGTTTTGAGGGTTGGGGAAGAAGGTAGGCAGATGAATGGCCTGGTTGAGAGTCACATTAAATATCACCTTGGGCATAAAGGAGGGGTCAGTCCTAAGGGGCACCCTGTCTGCATGGAAAATAATGAAGGGCTCAATGGCCATCAGTGCCTGCAGCTCAAAAACCCTTCTGGCTGAAGTGATGGCCAGCAAAAAGGCAGTCTTCCAAGAGAGGAATTTCAGTTCTGCTGAGGCAGCAGGTTCAAGGGGGGGGGGGGGTAGGGTCAGTTTTTCCTGAACAAAGTTAAGGTCCCAGGCTGGTGTGGGAGGCCTTCTGGGAGGCCTAATGTTAGAAGCCCCTCTTAGGAATTGCTAAATCCAAGGGTGAGAGAACAAGGGTTGGTCTGTGCTAAACTGAGCAGAAATGGCTGAAGCATGAGTCTTAACCAAAGAGAAGGAGAGGCCGCTATTCAGTAATTCCGCTAGATATTCCAGGATGAGAGGAACAGCAAGTAGGGAGGAAGTGGCTCCTCTGGCCTGGCACCAGGAGCAGAATCTTTTCCATTTGCCTGCATAAGATCTTCTGGTGCTTGGCCTTCTGGCCGCTGTAAGAATGTCCAGCACCTGCTTGCTTAGCAGGGGCCCTTCCCTTACCTTGGGAGTATCAGCCATGCTGACAGCTTGAGAGTCTGCAAGTCTGGGTGCAGCATTTCCCCCCTTGCTTGAGTCAAGAGGTTTGGGATCTGTGGAAGCTGCCAGGGTGGATGAGATGTGAGGCTGCGCAGCAGGACGTACTAATGTTTCCTGGGCCAATTTGGAACAATGAGCATGGCCTTGGGCCCCTCCTCCCTGATCTTGATAAGTACCTTGGGAACAAGAGGAAGAGGGGGAAGGCGTATACAAAGCCGGAGTTCCAAGGGAAGCTTAAGGCATCCACCTTCCATGCTAGGTGGTGATATTCCCTGGTGCAAAATTTCTTTAGCTGATGGTTGAGGTGCGAAGCAAATAGACCTACCTCTGGGTTTCTCCACACCTGAGTGACTTTGCGAAAAATATTTGTGTGGATCTGCCATTCGTGGGGGTCCACAATGTGTCCGCTTAAGTGGTCTGCCAGAGTGTTGTTGATTCCTGGGAGGTATTGGGCTATCAAGTGTAATCCCATGGATGAGGACGTCAGCCAGAGGCTCATGGCTAGCCTGCACAGGGCGTAGGATTATGTCCCTCCCTGCTTGTTGATGCATCACATTACTGTGGTGTTGTCCCTTTTGACAAGGAGAACCCCTGGCCTGAGATGAGGCCAGAAGAATGTCAGAACCTTCTGTACTGCAATCATTTCCTTCTGGTTGATGTGGAAGGGAAGGTGTTAGGCATCCCAAAGGTCCTGGGTGCATCTGCCCCCTGTGGGGACTTCTGAAGCGTTGGTGGTGAGAGTCTGGCCTGTGAGGTGGTGAGTGAAGGGGAGACCCTCGCTTTTGGCACATGCCGCTGCCCACCAGAGCAACTCTGCCCTTATACAGGGGATCAGAGGGAGAGAGGTCTCCAGAGGTTGAGAATGCTGGCAGCAAAGGTTCCTTAGGTACCACTGAAGGTTCCTCATGTGCAGTCTGGCCGGAGGAATCAGAAGGATGCAAGAAGCCATGTATCCCCAAGGTTTGCAAGAACTTCCTTGCTGTGAGGTGACTTTGAAATGCCAGCTGAGTAAAGTACACAGAGAGGTATTTCTGCTTCTCTGAGGTTAGGAAGACCATTTGGGATGCTGTGTCCAGCAGAGCTCCCAGGAAGATGATACTTTTGGAGGGAGTCTGCTTTGATTTCCTCTCGTTGATGGTGAATCCCAAGAAAGTGAGAAGGGTTTTGATGAAAGCAAGTCCTGCAGGAACTTTTCTTTGCTCTCTGCTTGGATGAGGCAGTCGTCCAGATAGGGATACATCTAAATGCTTTTCTGTCTGCAGAATGCTATGGCCAGGGCCAGGCATTTGGTGAAAACCCTGGGAGCAGTAGATAAGCCAAAGGGAAGAGCAGAGAACTGAAAGTGCTGTGAGCCTGCTCTGAAATGCAGGAATTTTCTGCAGGACTCCCTTATGGGGATATGGAGGTATGCATCTTTTAGGTCCAGAGTCACTAACCAAGCATTTTTTGTCAGCACAGGCAGCAGCTGCTGCAAAGTTAGCATTTTGAATTTGGAGACCACCAGGGAGGTGTTCAGAATGGATAGATCCAGGATGGGGTGCCAAGTGCCCTCCTTTCTGGGAACAAGGAATAGCCCGGAATAAAAGCCTTTGCCTGTTTGATCTGTGGGAACAGGTTCTACTGCCCCCTCTGCCCACTGATTTGGAGGTAAGCTGGGTACCCTTTGGGAATTGGGAGCTCATAGAAAGTGAATATGTATCCTTGAAAAATGATCTTTAAGACCCATTGGTCTTTGGTTACAGACAGCCAATTTTCTTTGCAGAGGGACAGCTATCCTCTGAGCTTTTGGGTGAAGGGAGGATTGGGGGGGGGGCGTAGGGAGTCACTGAGAGTTTCTGCCATAGAGAGATGGCTTAGAGGCGATTTGGTCTACTGCTTGGTTCTCTGTTGTCCCTGCTGTAGGGACCTAGCTGGCCTGCCCCTGTCAGCTAGAGGCAGGAAAGGATCAGTGCTTAGAGGGAAAGTTCCTGCTAAATCTAGGTGGTTGAACTTGAAAGAAATATTTTACTGTTTGCACAGATTTTGCTTTGTCTTCCATTTTCTTAATCACCTCTTCTGCATTTCCCCCGAACAAGCGGTCTTTGTCCAAAGGTGCATCAATTAACTTTGACTTGACATGGTCAGGTAGAGGCTGTTCCTTCAACCATGTATGTCTCCAAATGACAGATCCAAACACTGCTGCCCTGCTAGAGGCTTCTAGTGCATCATATCGACAGTGTAAAGAATGCCTAGTCACTTGACAAGAGGAGTGCAATAAATCTGCTAACTCCTTAGAATTGGCACAGTCAGGAAAAGTAGAAATATTTTGCTTTAATAGTTCCATAGTGTGGTGTTGATATTTTAACATATGGAATTGACAGTTGAGAGCTCTGATGGCTAAGGTTGCAGAGGTGTATACTTTTTTTTTTTTTTTACCCCATCTGTCCAGAGCTCTGACCTCTTTATCAGGAGGATTAGGGTTCTTTGCAGAACTTTGGGGCCCTGTGTAATGACCTCCGGGTCTGCAGCAGGATTTCTGTACAGGAATTTGTGGGTGTCTGGTATCTGTCAGGCTTACTGGGAGCATGAAGAACGGCATCCGAGGCTAAACTGGATTCAAGGAAATCATCATCCACCACATCTAAAACAGGGGGGATGGCAAGAGGTCTGTGCTGAGTAAGGTCTAGAAATTCTCTTACCCTTTTCTTACACTGAGAGAAGTCCTGAGATCCCCATTGGAAATGCACCCTGAGGGTATGGAAGGTTTCCCCAAAGGAACAGTCTTCTGGTGGGAGGTAGAAGGGATGGATTCCTCTGTAGCCGAATCCTCATGAGCAGTAAGAGATTGTTGATTCCCCATTGGAAATGCACCCTGAGGGTAAGGAGGGTTTCCCCAAAGGAACAGTCTTCTGGTGGGAGGCAGAAGGGATGGATTCCTCTGTAGCCGAATCCTCATGAGCAGTAAGAGATTGTTGATTCCCCATTGGAAATGCACCCTGAGGGTAAGGAAGGTTTCCCCAAAGGAACAGTCTTGTGGTGGGAGGCAGAAGGGCTGGATTCCTCTGTAGCCGAATCCTCATGAGCAGTAAGAGATTGTTGATTCCCCATTGGAAATGCACCCTGAGGGTAAGGAAGGTTTCCCCAAAGGAACAGCCTTCTGGTGGGAGGCAGAAGGGATGGAGTCCTCTGTAGCCGAATCCTCATGAGCAGTAAGAGATTGTTGATTCCCCATTGGAAATGCACCCTGAGGGTAAGGAAGGTTTCCCCAAAGGAACAGTCTTCTGGTGGGAGGCAGAAGGGCTGGATTCCTCTGTAGCCGAATCCTCATGAGCAGTAAGAGATTGTTGATTCCCCATTGGAAATGCACCCTGAGGGTAAGGAAGGTTTCCCCAAAGGAACAGTCTTCTGGTGGGAGGCAGAAGGGCTGGATTCCTCTGTAGCCGAATCCTCATGAGCAGTAAGAGATTGTTGATTCTCTTCCAAGTCTAAATAATCCGATTCCTCAGAATCTTGGCCTGTCAGTAATTCAGGAGAAGGGAGTCTTTTTCTTTAAGAAAAAGAGGCATGACTGCCCCTGTTAAGGGAAATAAGATCTCCCACCATCTTAAGCATGTGGGCCTGGGGTGGAGGGGTGGGAGGAAGATGGCGGCTAGAGGAAGGTTTCCTACAGGTGGCCTGGCTTCTAGGCCTAAGAGAAGTCATCGGTGTGGGATTAGCAGTAGTCGTGTGAGAAGACGTCGGTTTCTGACTGGAAAAGGTAGTGCAAAAGACATTCTTGGAAGCCGGTACCTGCCTAGTGCCTCCGGACCCAACCAAGGCAGAGACAGCCAAAGACAAAGATTTCTGCAGCATACAGGACTTCGAAAGAGTCTCGGTAGAGGCCTGCATGGCAATAGCATCGGACATCAGGGACTGTGAAAGCACCTCACTGAATTCCAGAGTACTGACGACCTGTTTAGCAGAGGAGTCATCGGAAGGCTTGGCCTTGTGAAGTCTGTCTCCATCCTTATCCTTACGCTTTTTTGGAGGTTCTGCTGAAGATTGGCTAACCGACGCCATATGAGAAGACGGAGGACGAAAATAGCTACCTACAAAAAGAGCTCTCCGATGAATAGCTCTCGCATTAAAGAGGGCACAGAACCGACAGCAGGCTACGTTGTGGTCTGGGCCTAAACAAGTAACACAGTAAGAATGGAAGTCTCCGTGTGGGATTTGCTTTCCACAGGCGAGACAATTGTTAACTTTTTTGGACATCAGTTGGTGAAAGAAAGAGAGATCCCCAACAGGGTACTTAGCTTTAGATGTCTTCAGCTGTGATCCAAACTCTGGTAGTAACCAACCGGCACACTTGCGAACTGCTTCTGCTACAGGCTCCACGGCAAGAAAAGACTGATGTAATGGTGTCAGCTGCCTTGCTTTATAGCACTGACAACCTGATGTCAGTCTACAGGTGACAGCAGCTGACGCAGAAAAACACTGACTTTGTATTCTGCTGCCACAGCAGAGATAACCCACAGGTGATGACTGCAACAGTGAAACACGAAGAACATCCAAGTTTGCCACCTAGAAGCACTGCACAGTGACAAGCTTAAAACAGTGATAATTACATCTTTTTTGTTGCCCCATTGTTCAGGGCCTTACTTTCCTTCCTGTCAATAGCTGCATGCATTCACAAAGTGCTGATGAGAAAGAGATAAAAATGAATAAATAAATGGAGCATTTCTAGAAATGTTAGAATTTGAATACACCAGAAAGGAGGACTAGACACACACCTCCTCTCTGGGTCATATGGCACATTTCAGCACATTTTAATTGCAAAATTATTGAGATGCCTTTGGACTAACCACAGCAGACGTAATGTTTCCAGTCTTGGGGAGCTTTATTTGTGCTTGCTTCACTCACACAAATTGATCAGACACCTTTGTTGTGTAGAATTCTGAATGATGATATTTTATGCTTACTGCAGATTTATGTCGAGTACAACTAAAAATTTATTATGTTAATGCAGAGGCTCATTTCTCATGATTAATATGAATTTATTTACAGTAAAAAAACTATTATACCATCAATTTTTGGAATCCTCAAAATACAAATGGACACACTTAATCCAACATTAAGATCTACAGTGACAGCTAGGGGATAAAAAATGGAACCCTTGCAAAGTATACTGATTGGCAATATAAGTTGGTGTTTGCTAACAGTCAATATATGTTGCAAGATTCTTGGTACCTTCTGAAGAATTTATATCAAATATAATATGAGGAGGAGTTGGTGTAGTGAATTTCCTCTCAGTTATACCTCATAAGGATAGATTACAGCATTTTCTTAACATTTTGAATGAAATAAAATTACCTGCCTTGCCAGACCATGAGGTCAGGATTTTGCACAACATATTGGACACAGTGTTTAGTAATAACTTTATGAACTTTGATGGTGAGTGTTTTTCACCAAGTCTCAGGGATAGCACTGGGAGCAGCTTGTGCCCTAGTATGCCAACATAGTGTTAGCAGTGTAGGAAAACAAACATGTGTCCTTCAAGTTTATGCCAACACAGCATTAGCAGTGTAGGAAAAAAAGAAGTTATGGACTCACCGTAGTGTTCCATCTGAGTTGTTGCTCTTCATTTGTCTTCAACCTGTTGGACACGGATCCGACTTGGTTGCCTTTCTCCAGCATCTGATCTGAGCTTCAAGCTCCTCCCCTACCCATAATGCCCGTCTCCTTCCTCCCTTCAGATGGACTTTGCTGCCCCCATAGCAACCTAACCTGACACCATGACTTACTTCCTGATGCCAAAAACTGAGATAGTATCAACAGAAGTAACAGATAATGCCCATAACAGGGTCATGCCTTATCCAACCAGACTACCACACAGCCCCAATGAGGCAGGGGGAAGGAAGGAGGGAGGGATGATTGAAGACAAATGAAGAGTAACAACTCAGATGGAATGTTATGGTGAGCACACAACTTCTTTATCTGAAGTTGTTGCCTTCATTTGGCCTTCAACCTGTGGGACAGAGTCCCTGCCAACAAACACCTGGGAGGCCGTCATGGAAGGATATTCTGTAACATGGTGGAACCAAAGGATGCCCTGCTTCTGGAGAGAAGATCCAATTTGTAATGGGAGATGAAAGTATGTGAAGATGCCCAGGTAGCTGCTGATCAAATGTCATCCAAGGAAACTCTACACCAGAAAGTGTCTGAAGTAGCCATAGATCTAGTAAAATGCACCTTAACGTGACTTGGCGAGACACACTCTTTGTTGAATACGCCAAAAGTATACATGGAGAAATCCAATGAGCAATAGTGACTTTTGATACAGGTTTTCCTAAAAAGAGCTTAGAATAGGAAATGAAAAGTTGATCAGACTTGCGGAAGGCCTTTGTTCTGTGTAAGTAAAATCGTAATGGTCTATTAAAATTCAACAGATGCAATTTATACTGCCCTTTATTCTGAAAGTTCGGAAAGAAGACAGGGAGGTTGATAACCTGATTGATGTTTGATTCTGAGGCCACTTTAGACAAAAAGGAAGGATTAGTGCAGAGACAAACTCTGTCTTTATGGAAAATCATATAAGGGGACTTAATCGATGAGGCCTGAAGCTCCGACACCCTTTTAGCTGAAGTAATAGCAATCAGGAAAGCTGTCTTCCAAAACAGGAACTGTAAATCCACTGAAGCAGTGGGTTCAATAGGGGAAGAACCAGAGGTGTAGGGTCCCTGATCGGTGGCCGAGGAAGAAAAGTACCCTTCAAAAACGCTTTGCAGAGCTTAGAAGAGGTTAGAGGAGCTGAATTGTCCCCTATGTGGAAGTTAGAAATAGCTGCCAAATGAACCTTTACTGTAGAGAAACTGGCACCCTGCTGGAAAATGACTGTCAGAAACTCCAAGATGATAGGAACTGGAGCAGTGAAAGGATCCAAATTCCATTGAGCTGCCTAAATGGAGAAACACTTCATTTACTGGAATAAATCTTCCTCGTGGAAGATTTATAAGCAACTACCAAAATCTTCTTAACTGGGGAAGATAACCTGGGAGTCCTAACTATCATAGGAACTGGAGTAGCCAAGCGGTGAACTTCAGGCTGGCCAGATCTGGATGTGGAATCCCTGAGGGATGAGAAACCAGATCTGGAGCCGGATCCAATGTCCAGGGAGAACACACTACATGAGACCACAGAAAAGGGAACTATACTTGGCGAGGCCAGAAGGAGACAATGAGGATGACTGAGCTCCCCGGCCATTGTGCTTTCTGGATGAATTTTAAAATCAGGGGCAGAGGAGGATAAGTATAAAGAAGACCGGAGGGCCAAGCATGAACTAGAACATCTCTGGCGGGCTCCGAGCGAAAAATTCACTGCAGTTTGCATTGGAAGGAGAGGCGAAGAGATTGCAACAAGGCTGACCCCACTTTAGAAAGATCTGCTTCACTACTGAAGGATTCAGAGACCACTCATAAGGCATCAGAATAGACCTGCTTAGCCTGTCCTTCAGAATGCTGGACCTCCCCGGAATGTGTGTTGCTACCAGAAAATGGCCGGTGGAGATCACCCACTCCTAGAATCTCATGGCTTTGTGGCAAAGGGGATAAGACCTGGTTCTCCCCATTTGTTGATATACCAGACATCCGACATGTTGTCTGTCTTCCCCTACCGGAAGATGGGCTTGAAGAGTTTGCAACACCAACAGCACTGCCCTCATCTCTAGGGCGCTGATAGGCAACTGGGTCTCTACGGAAGACCACGTGCCTTGAACAGCCTTTCCCAAGCAATGCTCCCCCTACTCGAGCAGGGAAGCGTCTATGGTCACTGTGGTCAGATGGGTGGGGAGAATAAATGGGCGACCACGAAGATCATCTGGAGAGTGAGTTCTCCAAAGAAGAGAATCTGTGTATCCCTGGGAGAAACAAACTGGATGTGACAGTGGTAGATCCAGAAAGGACCACTGGACTGCCAAAGTTCATTGGAGCACCCTCATATGTAACCAGGCTGTGAGAACAAGGGTGATTGTGGCCACCATGGATCCCAATGCCCTTAAAACCATCTCTGCAGAAGGTGATGGAACTTGAAGAATGTACAAGACATGCTGTTTGATGAAGTGTAGTCTGTCGGGTGTCAGGAAGGCCTTGGTCTGAATGGTGTTCAACCGGGCTCTAATAAAGTCCAGAACTTGAACTGGTTGTAAGAGAGATTTGTTGAAATTGATGGTGATGCCCAACTGGTGGGCGGTTCGGATGAGAAAGTCCTGGGCTTGGCAGGGTTGATGCCTGCAGGGGGTGGAGAGGAGGCAATCGTCCAGGTAAGGGAAGCCCTGCAGCCGCAGGTGAGCTGCTACCACTGCCATCACTTTGGTGAACACCCTGGGGGCCGTGGTGAGAGCAAAGGGTAGCACTCTGAATTGGTAATGATTGGCCCCTAGCCTGAAGTGGAGAAACCTCTGAGAGCGTCTGTCCATTTTGATGCGATAGTATGCATCTTAAAGGTCTACTGAGCACATCCAGTCATTTTCCTGCAAAAAGGGCAGGACAGATTGGAGAGTAACCATCCATAATTTTGTCTTGGCAGCCGACAGATTCAGGGTACACAGATCCATAATTGGCCTCAGGTCCCCCATTTTCTTTGGCACCAAAAAGAACCTAAAATAGATGCCTAACCCAGACTGATCTGGGGAGATGGGCTGGATGACTCATTTTTCTAGCAGCTTGGAAATTTCCTGTGCTGCTGCCTCCCTTTTTGCGGGTAGAACATCCATAAGGAATCTCGCTGGGCTTGACCTTTGAAAGAAGGGGACTGAATATCCTCTGGATATGATTCGCAACACCCACTGATCATTTGTAATTGACTCCCAGGCTGATCGGTTTAGGGAGAGTCGACCTCCGATTGCCTCCAGAGACGAGCAAGCTGGGCAACCCTTCAGGGCTGGTGCAAGGGTCTATCTGGGAAAGGATCTCAAGACCCTTGATTTCTAGGGCCCCCTTGCCAGGAAGATGGCATCTGTTGAATTCCCCTCTGCCTCTAGGGGAAGGCGAGTCCTTGAGCATCCTAAGAATAACCCTGAGACTTCCTGAACCACATCTTCTTTGCCCCTCGCTGATTCCTGGGGAAGGATCGTCGAGGGGTTGAGAAGTGGATTCCGACGGCAGACAGCATCTTCCTGTCTTTTTCACTCTGGACCAGACATTCACCATATGGATGACTTGAAGGGCTCCAAGAAGGTACAAAGCTGAAGACAGGCATGACGCCTGATGGCAACGCCTGCCACAGCAGCTCTAGCGGCACCCTCTGTGGCATGAGAGAGAAGCCGAACAGAGGTATTGGCAAAGGAAGTGAGGGTGGCCATTCCAGAGGAGAAGATCTTCTTATCCTCTGCAGACATGGACCCTAAGGTAGACTTCAGTGACCTCCTTCAGGAGGTCTTGCTGAAGCCTAATAACGTGTGCCGTATAGTTCAATGTATGCCCAGTGAATTTGGCTGAAGCGTAGGCTCGCTTCCTAAAACAGTCCAACATACTACACTCTTGGTCTGGCGGGTGAACCGTGGAGGTCTCAGGTGTGAGCTCTTTCTTGGTGGCTGCCGCCACTACCATGGTATTGACCGGGGGTCTGTTTGACTAATGTAGCTTGGCTGTGGGGGTGCTAAGGACCTTATTGGGGAACCTGGGAATAGGCTCCACCATGTCGGGCTCCTATGTCCGAGATGTCGCAAGATCCACTGGGGGACCTGAGGGGGGGCACCCAGGAAGTAGAGGGTCCTGCACTAAACACCTCCAGAAACACCGACTTGTCAGGGTTGGGTTTTTGGAAGTACCATCCCCCGCACTGTCGCAGGATCTTCATGATGTCTCCAAATGAGACATCCTCCAGGGGTGATTGGGGGAACCCCTCCCCCTCCTCCAAGTTAGGGTCTTCCGTGTGAAACTCTGGCAGAGAGTCTATGTGTCTCCTTTTACACGTATGTTTACGATGAAGCTCCTCGGGGGGGGGGTCTCTGGGGAGGACTCGAAAATATCTAGCTGCTCTCATGAGGGAGCTCCCTCGGGCGAAGAGGAAGCAGGCTGTCCCAGAGGTAACATGATGGCAGAATCCAGACCAGAAACAGAGGGAGCCAGGATGGATTCCAAAGACGAGAGCGTCAAGTGTCTCGAGATCGAGAGAACCCTCTCCACCACGTCAAAGGCAGATGGAGAGTGAACCGCCTGAATTAGGGCAGCAGATGGCTTTGCAATCCCCTGGTTCAATGGGTGAGCCAGAGTTAAGACTCCGAATGGAAGGCTCTGCTCTGTAAAACTCGAAGCCGAAACCCTACCCTCGGATCCGGTGAGAGGCTACGGCTCTGAAAGCTGGACGAATCTGATCTGCTCAAGGTAATGGCTGGTGTCAAGGTACCAGGTACCATCCGAGGACTGAGGACTCTAAAAGCAGGGTTCGGATCGGAGAAGGAGTAATCGGGATGAAGATGGACTGCATGCCCCCCGCTCTGGAGGGAGAGGGGGCAGGCAAGACTCCCATCTGCATCTCGGTGCAGATTAACTTCTGCAGCATCCTGCCCACCTCAGCTCTGGAAAGGCTGCAGGTGGATCTGGATGAAGAAGCCACCGACACCAGCCTAGCTGGGGGGTGAGGTGACGTCTAGGCTGGGGAGCTGGTCCGAAGTACCTCCGGTTCTGGAGAGAAGTGAGGGGAACGGACCAGGGGGAAAATTCTCAGAGCCGAATGGAGCTTGGCAGGAGGTCCCACTGAGGATGCACGGTCGGGGGACTGCTTCCTGGACTTGTCCCTATGCCTGTGCTTATTCCTGTCCCCGGTCCTCTTGGCAGATTGAGTCCCAGAGGCTGGAGTGGTGGCAAAGGTCATAGCAGAGGTAGCAGTGGAGGAGGAGGCCTGAGCTCCTGTAGAAGGTGGGGGTGAGATGGCTTTTTAGAATAAGTTTGTTCCTCCTGTTGATCAATGCATGGGGATTGAACCCTGCACAGATCAAGCAGGAGAAATCAAGGTGGGCAACCCCTAGACACTCGAGTAGAGTGTGGTCATCAGCCAGGGAAAGCTTGTGGCTAAACTCTGTGCAATTGCAAAACAAGAAGTTATGTACTCACCATAACGTTTGATGTATGTAGTCCATCTCGCCTCACATTCTTACCCGTGGGTTCGGAGCCGAATGTCGTCTCCGACTCAGCCAAAACTTTTCTAGCTCGAAGTCTTTCTATTGGCAGGGCTAAGATGGTATCCCCCATGCTGCACTGCTCTATATCCCCAGATTTAGTTTGCTGCGAACACCAGCACTCATTCCCCATGCATAACAACACCCAAGGAAAGGAAGAACAAACCAAGAGTGAAGGGAGCTCTGAAAACCAGTCCTAACCTCCAGATCCTCCAGGAAGGGGGAAGGAGGGGGGGTAAGTAAGAATGTGAGGCGAGATGAACTACATACATCAAACGTTATGGTGAGTACATAACTTCTTGATGTTATGTAGTCCAATCTCACCTACATTCTTACCCGTGGGACAGCGTCCCTAGCACCTAAATCCTGGGAGGCTCAGTGGAAAATACTCCTGAGCACTGTGGAACCAAAGGAAGACCTGCCCCTAGATACCACATCCAACTTGTAATGAGTAACAAAGGTGTGAGGAGATGCCCAAGTAGCCGCAGCACAAATATCATCCATAGACAATCTGGCCTGATAGGCTGCAGATGTAGATACAGACCGAGTAGAGTGAGCCTTCACCGGGAAAGGTAAATCTTTACCCCTTGAGGAATAGATGAAAGAGATGCAACTGGAGATCCATCTGGACAGCATGACCTTAGAGACAGGAGACCCAATTCTGTTTTCCGAAAAGGAAACAACTGATCAGATTTTCTGAGGTCTTTGGTTCTATGCAGATAAAAACGTAATTGTCTGTGTACATCCAATTGATGAAATTTAAATTTTGCCTTGTTTGAGAACTAGGGGAAAAAACACTGGCAACTCAATAGATTGATTAAGATTACTGATATACGCCACTTTGGGAAGAAAGGAAGGGTTCGGTCTAAGAGAAACTCTGTCCTTATGAAAAATCAAATATGGGGGTTTTATTGATATAGCTTGAATCTCTGAAACGCATTTGGCTGATGTGATGGCTACTAAAAAGACAGTCTTCCAGGTCAAGAATTTTAAATCACAAGTAGCTGCAGGTTCAAAGGGTGATGGAGTAAGAGCCTGTAGAACAAAGTTTAAATCCCAAGGCATGACAGGTTCTGATATAGGAGGACGGAGTAACAGCGTGCCCTTCAGGAAAACCTTACAGAGTCTGTGAGCCATCAGACTAGGCTCATTAGCGACATGAAAGTTAGAAATCGCCGCCGATTGTACTTCAATGGTGGCAGTCTCTGAACCCTGGTGAAAAAGCATAGACAAGAACTCCAAAACAGATGAAATTGGAGCTGTGCAAGGGTCAATCCCTTGGGTATGAGCCCAGACCGAAAATCTCTTCCATTTGCTGGAATAAATCTTCCTGGTCGAGGGCTTATGAGAGGAAGATAAAATCTGAACTACCTCCGGTGAAAAATGATGAAGCCTAATTAATGACGGAAGTGGAGTAGCCAGGCTGTCAACCGGAGGGTCCGCAGAGAGGGATGGAGCTGCCCTGACATGTGTGTCAGTAAGTCTGGTTGTGGGTCCAGAATCCAAGGCACGTCCATGAGGTAGTGAAGGAGAAAGGGGAACCAAACCTGACAAGGTCAGTGTGGGGCAATCAGAATCATTCTGCTTCCCAAAGATTGCACTTTCTGAATAACCTTTGACAGCGGAGGGAAAGCATATAGTAGACTGGAGGGCCAATTGTGGACTAGAGCGTCCATGGGTGACTCCCCCTGAGGGGGATCAATGTGAAGTAGCTGCTGCATTTGGCATTGAGGGGGCTGGCAAAAAGGTCGCAGCAAGGCTGACCCCATCTGCGGAAGATCCGTTCCGCAACTTGACAGTTCGGGGACCACTCGTAAGACATCAGAATAGCTCTGTTTAGCCTGTCTGTGATCGCATTGGACTTCCCCGGAATGTGCATTGCCACCAGAAAACGTTGGGAAGACACTGCCCACTGCCACACTCGCATGGCCTCTCTGCACAGGGGATATGACTTGGTTCCTCTCTGCTTGTTCAGATACCACACCACTGACATACTGTCCGAGTGGATTGCAATAGTCCCGAGAGGGAAAAAGCTCTGAAGTGCCTGCAACGCAAGTAGCACAGCTCTCATCTTCAGGACATTGATATGCAAATGTATCTCGTGCTCTTGCCACGTGCCTTGGACTGTCCTGCCTAGATAATGCCCCCCCCCACACCCCATCTGGGAGGCATCCGTGGTCACCGTGGCAATTAGGGGAGGCGGAACAAAGGGTTTTCCAGTGCCCAGATTGTCGGTGCAAAGCCTCCAACTGAGATCCTGTTTGCACCTGTCCGTGAGTAGAATAGGGTGAGAAAGTGGAAGCCGTTGGAGAGACCACTGAGCAAAGAGAAGCCACTGAAGGAGTCTTGTATGTAACCTTGCTAGAGGGACTAACATAATTGTCGCAGCCATAGTCCCCAGGAGTTGGAGAACCATCTTGCCTTCACTCTTCTCAGAGGGAGCAGGGTGTGAACTTGTTGTTGTAGAGCTCTGATTCTTTCCTGTGGTAGAAATGCCCGCATGAGGACGGTGTCTTGTTCTGCACCTATAAAAGTGACCCGCTGTGAAGTGTGAGGGCAACAAGGCAGATTTTTCCCAGTTCAATGTTATGCCCAACTGCTGACACAGAGTTATAGTGGCATCCCTGGTCTGAATTAGTAGATGCCTGGTGATGGCAGTGAGGAGCCAGTCATCCAGATAAGGAAACATCTGGAATCCTTGACGTCTCAAGTGAGCAGTCACCACTGTCATGCATTTGGTGAACACCCTGGGGGCTGTGGTGAGATCAAAGGGCAGGGCTCGAACTGAAAATGACTGGCTCCCAGCCAGAAGCGTTGGTGACTCCAGGATGCCCTGTCCATTTTTATATGGTAGTAAGCATCCCTGAGGTCGATGGAGCACATCCATTCTTCTTTTCCCAACAATGGGAGAAAAGACTGCAATGTGACCATTCGGAACTTGGACTTTTGTACACGGTTGTTCAATCGGCTGAGCTCTAATATGGGTCTCAGGTCCCCTGTTCTTTTCGGCACCAAAAAGAATCTTGAGTAAGTCCCTAATCCGATCTGGTCTTAGGGGACATGTTGGATGGCTCCTTTTTCTAGCAGCTTTGAAACTTCTGAGGCTGCATAATCCCTTTGACTGGTCTGGGAGTCTTTCACCTTGGTTCCGAACAAAGAGGAACCATCAAAGGGGGTGTCGGTGAATGAAGACTTGAAGGCCTCCGCGAAATGACAAAGGCGCATCCAGGCCTGCCTCCTAAGGGCGACTCCTGAGCTTGCTGCCCTACTCGCTCTCTCGGCCGCATATGAAATCAGCCTCATGGAGGAGTTAACGATGGAACTGAGGGTAGACATCTGGGCGTTAACCGTCTGGGCCACCGCCTCAGAAACGTTACCCATGAGAGTATCTACAAGCTCCTTGAGGAGATCTCTCTGGAGCCGTGTAGAGTGAGATAAATAGTTCAGCGACCGTAAGGTAAAGGTCGCTGAAGAGAGGGTATGCTTCCCGTACCGGTCCATGGTCCTAGACTCCTTGTTAGGAGGATGGACGGTGGAAGAAGTCTCAGCTAATTCCTTCTGAGTGGCCGCTGCCACCACTATGGCATCCACAGTGACTCCCTTGGACAGAAATTCCTTACCCGGGGGAGCAGACAGAAATTTATTGGGTCTCCTGGGGACTGGTTCCACAGAGTCAGGGTTCTCCCACACCCTTCGACAAATCAAATCCAGGAACTTGTCGAAGGGTGGAGACACCCAGGAGGTGGAGGGCTGATCACCGAAGGCCTTCAGGAAGACAGACTCCTCTTCGGAGGGGGCTTTGGACGGCCAGTCACCTCTTTGTTTCAATATCTCTAGGATGTCAGAGAAAGAAACATCCTCAGAGGATGACTTGGGAGACCCCTCCGATTCCTCGAGGTCAGTATCCGAGGTGAGAGACTCATCCTGGGAGTCTATGTGCTTCCTCTTGCATGTTTTTTTTCTAGGGGGCTCCTCAGGCAAGCACTCTGAGGGGCCCTCAGAAACATGGGGACCACTCATGGGGGTACCCTGAGGCCTTGGGGCTCCGCTGTCTAAAGATATGTGGTGATCAGAGACCCGCACTGGAGTGGTAGGGGACAGAATGACCGACCCGCATGATGTCGCTGACGATCTGGCCAGCGCACTCTGCATAGCCTCAAAGGCTGATCCCGCTGAGTCCGAGGAGTGACCAGCCTCCGAAGCCACAACAGCAGCCGGACTTCCCCGCGCCGAAGCACCGAGAGGGAGACTAGGAACTGAGAGATGTCCCGAAGCCTCTCCCTCGGGTCCGACTGAAGAATCCCGAGTCCTGAACCCCGAGGACGGCGCTGACGGGGTTGGAGCTGATGGCACCGATAAGCCAGGAGGGGCCATCTGAACTGACCTGGAAACATCACACGGAGCCAATCACTCCAGTTGCGAAGGCTGGGATGCGATCGGAGGAGAAAGTATCGAAGTAGATTTCAGGATGGGCTCTGGAGCCGACTGGGACAGAGCCGAGAACAATTTTGGCAAGACCGGTGACTGAAGGAGTCTTTGCACCAGTCTATCGATGTCCACATCTGATAATGTCCTGGAGGAGAGGGAGGGAGATCGAGATCTCCTCTCAGGTGATACTTGCCTAATACTAGGCGATCGGCTCCGAATAGGGTCCAAAATAATTGGAGCCGACGCCGGTTCCATCACCACTGACACTTCCTGCGGCCCCGAAGACAGTGGAGCAGAGGATGTCGAAGCTGATTTAGCTATTTTCTCCAGTGGCTCCGAGGAGACTGTAGGAGCCTGAGACCTCTTTTTTGATTTTGTGGTTTTAGCTTTAGAGCTGGAAGCAGATTCCAGACCCTCTTTGAAGGAGGGTTTCAGAAGTCCCTTCAGAATCAACTTATTCTTTCTTTCCTGAAGAACCCTAGGACTAAATGCTTGACAGAAGCTGCAAGACTCCTGCAGATTGATTGCTCCCAGACAATATACACATTCAGAATGTCCAGTAATCAGTAATGGACATTTTATAGCCACACTTTGAGCATTTCATGAAGCCCGAGGGCTTGTGCTTCTTAGAATCTTTAGACATCGTAAGGAATTACCAACAATCACCTAGACAAAAAAATCACAGGTATGGAACCAACTGGAAAAACAGTCACAGACTTACACCACAGTCAGCGCGGGAAAAAACTACCACTAACAAAATTCTAACAAACGATCCTCTGACACACACAATAGAGGGGTTAGGACTAAAACCTCTAATTTAAACGGTTTTAGACCGGAAAGTTTGAAGCACAGGGAAGCAAGGGAACAGACTAGGTCCTCTAACTGAAACGGGCCTAGCCCGTTGGAATAGCTAGTGGGATACCACAGAAACAATCACACACACACACACACACACACACACAAACACACACACACACACACACACACACACACACACACACACACACACACACACACACACACACACACACACACACACACACACACACACACACACACACACAAATAATTTTCACAAAATAACACCAAACGAGCAATAGCTATTAAAATAGCTTTTTGTTTGCAATAAATTCTCTCAAGAATAAGAAAAAAGGTACTTAGCCACAGCCAAGAGCGAGACCACGTCCGAGCTACACGAGCGGCAAACAAGATCTGGGGATATAGAGCAGTGCAGCATGGGATACCATCTTAGCCCAGCCAATAGAAAGACTTCAAGCTAGAAAAGTTTTGGCCGAGTGGGAGCCGACATTCGGCTCCGAACCCATAGGTAAGAATGTAGGTGAGATTGGACTACATAACATCCCAAGTTTGGGAGTCTCTGACATGGTTAAAAACAGAGGTAGGCCCAAACCATATAAAAAAATACACTCATGCACACACACACACACACACACACACACACACACACACACACACACACACACACACACGAGATAGGACAGAAAGAAATGGGCTTTTTTTTATTTTTTTTTTATTTAAACCGATGCAAAAATGTGGAGGAGAGATAGGAAAGACAGAAAAGATAATCCCTAGACAGAAAGAAGAACTAGAACAGACAAAAAGAAACGCATTTACCCAAAAAGCTCAGAGCCAATGGATCACGATGGTTACAGGAGCGCGGCAAATGTGATCTGAAGGGAGGAAGGAGACGGGGGCATTACTGGTAGGGGAGGAGCTTGGAGCTCAGATCAGATGCTGGAGAAAGACAGCAGAGCCGGATCCATGTCCCACAGGTTGAAGACCAAATAAAGACAACTTCAGATGAAACATTTTTCCTTCAAGTACCTCTGTGCTTGGTTTTTTGATGACAGATTTATTTTCTGGACTGGAAGTATAGCAGAATTTCAATGTCTCATGGAATATTTAAACCAATCTACTAGTTTTCTCAAGTTTGCAACAAAGCATCATTTTAAAAAGGTACAAGGCAAGGGAAAATTACACCGGCAATTCACAGGGTTTTGTTTATATTGTGGGTTGTGCCTGTGAAAGGGCAAAAACGGTACATAGGACAAACTAAAAGGAAAGTAAGGGTGATGATTTTGGAGCACCTGAGGGACATCAGGAATAGAAATAATTTCACTTCAGTAACTGAACATTTTATGTCCGCTCATGGGGGGTGTAATACAAGTATGTTTTTAGTGTTCTGGCTCGACCCTATAAGGTTCATGGAGAAGAAGAGATAAACCAGAATGCAGGATGATTATTAATTTTAGAACACTACACCATAGGGGTATGAACACTGATAGTAATTTAACATTACAACATTATTGTTATACAATTAAAACATTTGCACATAGTATTTATATGAAAGAAGTTTAAAATATTGTATAATATGGTTATTTAAATGTTGTAGTATAAAAGGTAATTTGTTAAAGTAAAGGAACTTGTCCTAACCTGTGTCTTTAAAAATTGGGGAATTGTGTTTGTTTGTAATTAATTTAATTGATGAATTGGGTGTGTATAAATTAGTATTCCTTGAAGGCGAAAAGTAGAGGCACCAGAAAATAAATGATTTGAGAATTTTTCACCCTGTTAACTTGTTCATTTAAAATCTTGCTACTTTGTGTTTTGTTTTATTTACTCTGGAGTGGAATTGGCTGTTTGCTATTGATGTATGGGATATTGACTGTACATCCAGCTTGTAATGAGATACAAACATGTGGACCAAGTCATTGCAGCACAAACTTCATCAATAGGAACTCTGCACACAAAAACATTAGAAGTAGCTAGTGCCTTTGTCGAAGGGGATATTGTTGTTTTGAGTAAAGGCAGACCCAGCTTTTCATAGACAAAAACTATACAGTCAGAAAGTAATTTTGCCAGTGTGACCTTAGAAATGCTTTCACCTAGTCTGGCTTTAAAGAAAGCAACAGACAACTGATCAGATTTTCTAAAATCTTTAGCCTTGTGGAGATAAAATCTGAGTCGTCTGTGAACATCTAATAAATGTCAAATATACTCTCCTTTGCTTGACAATTTTGGGAAGAAAACTGGTATACTGACACTTGATTAATGTTCACTTCAGATACCACATTTGCAATGAAAGACGGATTTGTTCTCAAAGACAAGTAAGGGGGTTTACAGGAAAGTGCTTGCAATTTAGAAATCCTTCTTGTAGAAGTAACTTCCACCAGAAAAATGGTTTTCCAAGAAAGAAATTTTATATCCATTGTAGCTGCTGGTTCAAAGGGAGCTTTTGTCAAGGCTTGTAGTATGACAGTTGTGTCCCAAGGAAGGACTGGGTGCCTTACAGATGGCCTCACGAAGAAGGTGCCTTTCAGAAAGGCTTTTAAAATCTTCAATGAAGCCATGGGAGTCTGATTATGTCTTTTATAAAAAACTGGATACAGTTCCTAACTTGTACCTTGACTGTTAAGAAACTACTGCCTTTTTGGAAAAGATCTGATAAGAAGTCCAGAATAGATGGAAGAGGTGCTGAAAAAGAGATCTATCCCTTTGGAAGATGCCCAAATGGAAACCTCTTTCATCTGCTGAGATAAACTTTCCTTGTATTTAATTTTTGTGAAGATGCCAAAATATGAACCAGTGAAGCAGAAAAAGCCTGGCATATCCATCCACTGTTAAAGCTGGAGGAACATACTGTTACCTTCGGGGTCTATGGGTCTGGGAAAAGTTGCCATTATAGATAACTCAGGAGATCTGGATGGTAAGCAAATACCCAGGGCAGAAGTACTACATGAAGCCAGAGGAAGAGGAACCAAACTTGCTGGGACCAAGATGAAGCAATGAGTCATATCTTTCAACTGTCCAGAATTTCACAGAATGTCCATATTTTTGACTCATATTTTTGGTCTGTTCATCATGAAATTTGTGGTATTCTGGCAAATCACTGACCACTGAAGTCAATAAATAATGACACACATTTGAGTTTCAAATTAAACATCTTTCAGAAAATGCATCTTTCTATCAACTTTCTAAGCTTATAAGAGCAATATTTAAAATCTGTCCCTATTTCTGGGCCTTTGTCGCCACATTATTTTAGGCTTTGTCCAAATTTCTTGCACTAAGAGGTTGAGAAGTATGCAATGATTATTACCCTGCCCTTGCACCTGCTGGCTTTCTGAATACATTTTGTTATTAGTGGTATGGGAGAAAAAGTGTACATGAGTACCAGGGGCCAACAGTGGACTACAGTGTTGCTCAGTGATTGATCCTATGTAGGGATTAGGACAAAGCATTTTATTTTTATTTAACATTTGTTTACTGGGAAAGTCTAACTGGTACAGAGCTCATTTTTGGCAGAGGCCCTGGGAGAAACAACCCATATGCATGTCTTTGGAATGTGGGAGGAAACCAGAGCACCCGGAGGAAGCCCTTGCAAATGCAGAGAAGATATGTGGACTCTGCACAGAAGGTACCCCATTTAAGAATCGAAACGGAAAACCTCTTGCTGTGAGGGAACAACACTAACCACTACACCACTGTGCCACCCAAAGTAACTGCTGCTGCTGTTTTAGCATGAAGCAAAAAGATCCAGCACAGCTGCCTCCAGAGACTAAACATTTGGTTTGCCATTGTCAGATTGAGGGACCACTTATAAGGCATATGAATGAACCTGCTCAGTTTGGCTGCTAAAACACTGGAAGTTCCTGAGACATGCACTGCTTTAAGAAAGTGCCAGGAAGATGTGGCCATTGCCACACTGTCATGGCTTACAGGCACAATGCATATGAGTCAATTCCTCCTTGCTTTTTGATGTACCATACTATTGCCATATTGTCCATCTGGAGAGTAAGTCATGAAAAGCCTGTAATGCCAAGAGGACTGCTCTAATCTCCAAGACACTGAGATGTGAAGGCTGGCCTCCAAGCATGACCAAGAACCTTGGACCGTCTTCCCTTTGAAATGCATCCCCCCTCCACCCCAGAAGAGAAGCATCTGTGGTTACTGTGGCCACTGGAGGAGATGGGGAAGCAGCCGATGAGGTCAACCACCACCTGATTTGAAATCTGCAAATGGGTGTTAAATTCCTGCATGAAAAGGATAAGAAAATTGGGATCATTTCACTGATATGGTCCACTGAAGAAGTCTCATGTGGTATCTTGCTAGGGAAACTAATGTAATCATCGAAGCCATTAGTCCTAGCAGTTGGAGTACAAGTTTTGTGGGAGGTGAGTAATGTCGCAGAACCTGAGCAGACATCACAGACAAGATCCCGGGTTCTGGGAGTTTGGCTATTTCACTGCTCATGTCTAGGTGGCATCCGATGAACTCTATTTGTTGTGTAGAAGTCAACTTCCTCTATGACTGGTTGACTGTGATCTCCAGTTCCCAAACTAGTTGGAGCAAGAAGTCTCTTTGTTGGAACAGACAATCCCTAGGTGGGATGGTGAAGAGCCAACTGTCTAAATGCGGGGACACTCAGAACTACCATGCATGTGAAACACCAAGGCAACTGTGATTAGACCAAAGGGCAGTGCTCTGAATTGGAAGTGATTGGCTCCCAGTAAGAAATGGAGAAATCTCCTGGAATGACTCACTATCTTGACATAGCACTAGGAATCCTAGGGATCTATAGAATACATCTAATCATAATTTTTCAGGATAGGTAGAATGGACTGAACTGTCAACATCCAGAATATGTTGTCTGTTTTACAACTGATTTGAGGTGACAGACCCAAAATTGGCCGGAGGTCCCCTTGTCTTCTATGGAATCAAAAAGATCACATGACACTACAGCACTCATGACAAAGTAAGCTCTGACACATTAAGACACTGAAAATACAATCCTAATAAAACTGATATTGTAGGTCTGATAAAAGACCACACACTATACAGAAATGCTCCCATTTAAAGTTCCAAGTGAACAACTTTTTTTCCCATTGCTACTTTCAGGGCTAACAGATAGCATATGATTCTAGAAGGGCATCTTCTTAAAATCTACATACATGTTAAACTTAAAGGAACACAAAGCAGATATAAGGTATAAACATAATAGAGGCAAAGCTTATTGATATTCTGCCCATCCACCCAGAGAGACCAAATCTAACTATAAGTCACTGGTATATGCATTTCATATAAAGTATTCCAGCTACAAGAAAATTAGTCTGACGCAGCACCAAGTTACCTGTTATTGAAGAGATTCTGGATAGTGTCCGATACTGGAAGGACAGGTTCAACCTCTGAATCAGCTGATGTTGGTGTATCACCAGCAGTTTCCAGCATCTGCCGGAATCCAGCAACATTTTCTAACAAAGATTCAAGGCTATCATCTTCTTTCACTTGTTCCTGTGTGTCAAAGAAACAGAATACCATAATCATACACTGCATCTGAAAGAATGGTTACAGCTTACAAGCTACTATAAAAATGCTCTCCTCTTTATATTCTGAACTTTTAACTCTACTTAGTAATGATTCAACGTCACGACAGGGGCACAGGAAAATAACTTTCCTGGGTGGCGTAAACTAGGGAACCTTGTTGGCTAGGCTTCCTTAGGCCCTTGGGCTGATAGCCTAGTACCTACCTATGAACATCAAACTAAAGTGGTATCTAAAATGTCGCTTACATATACTTTACACAGATAACCATAAACACTTCTGTATCCTTACTTATTCATTATATGGACATCTTTAAGTATAACAAAGAATACAACAAGGAAAGCAGTTGCACTTCATTTTTTATATACATACTTGGGTAAAGATTACTTAACTGCCACAGTCTAAGCTAACTGCCTAACAACCCACAAACATCCTCAAGACACATCAGTTATGATCTATCCAGCAATCCAATCCCCTTCACTAATTCATTACAGTTGTGTATAAGCCCATACTGTGGGATATGCTACTCAACTTTCATTTCTGAAACAGAAATAATTTCACCTCAGTGTCCCGGTCATGTATCCCTGAGATGCCACTCACTATCCCATAGACAAGCGATTGCCCACCTGTGAAACTGAAATGAAACAATAGAATGTCCACTTGGGATTGTGAAAACCCAAAAAATGCAAATGTTTACTTCAGAAAGGAATTGCAGAAAAGTGAACCAAGTTGTACTAAATTAAGAAAAAATATGCAATTCCATAAAGGACAAGTGAAATATTGCACTGCACTTTCTTTTTTAGTAAACAGGTGATATTTAGAAGAAGTCTGAGAAGCTGTATATAAAAAATGTACATTTGATACTCTGGAAATGCACTGCAATTTGAAAGTGAAACTAACTGCGCTGTTCACACATATGCAGTGCCATCTGTCCGGACATTCTGCAAAAAATATGATCAGTTAAGACGTATGACAAAATTCAAAACTGCAGCATACAGGAACTTTTGCCTGGGACACATATGAACAGTGTGTGAGAGAAAAAGAAAGACTAGTTGAGAAAGTTAATGGATTTTCCTGCTGAAGCAAGTAAAGGAAGACAGCGCTACCTGTAAGAACTCTGCAGATTCAATTCTATGTTGAAAACCAATGACAGACCCCTAGCAAAAATTAGGGCCTTGACTAGCCGTGTGAGTTTGCTGCATGTCATCTGTATGTTTTGGAACTTTTGTTTTAAATTTCTTTTGTGATATTATTCCAGTTTGCTTTTCTACTTTTCAAATGACATACTTTATTTCAAATAGAGAGTTTCCCTACTTATCTTTAAATGCTTGTGCCTGGGGATTATAGCTTAAAGATTTCTGTACTAAACTGGGATTGTTAACAGTTTGGTAGCTGCCTACTGAAG
The DNA here is from genome assembly GCF_019279795.1 of Protopterus annectens. Classification (NCBI taxonomy): domain Eukaryota; kingdom Metazoa; phylum Chordata; order Ceratodontiformes; family Protopteridae; genus Protopterus; species Protopterus annectens. The sequence goes on along the minus strand of NC_056732.1, from coordinate 49,564,554 downwards.
AATGACTAATGTTTTATTTTTATTTATTAAAACAAAGAATTCAACAATTTAATTTTAAATACCTGTGACTGGTGATTGGTGTTTTATGGTTTGCGCACTAAACTGGAATAATTAACTAAATGTTTGGTAGTTACCTACTGAAGAGTGACTAAAGCCCTAAATGCTACCACTTATAAAATGAAAGTTGGCTTCTTTTCTATTTTTGTTTTTTTTTTCTCCATCTTCTGTTGAGCACAAGACAGCAAGTACTCAGTACTTCACCTGAAGATTTCGGAATCTTGTTCCTTGCTGAGGAAATAGGAAAAAAGGGGTACTCTCCATTTAGCTTCAACTGCATTAAAGGAAAACTCCATCCTAGAGCTAAAAAAAAAAAACGTTTTTCACTGTTTCCTATCCTATTTTAACACTTCAAAATCACTCTAAGTGCTTTATTTGTAATTTTAGCCTGTTTTCCACAACATGGCTACCAATGGGGTTTGAAGTATCAACATGATCTTGTACTCCCCCTCAAGCCTTTCTCTTTCCCATAGTACTTTGTATGATTCATGCTAGATATAAGGAAGTAACTTTAAATTCCCATGCCACTGACATATAATGGGGTTTGGGAGGGTCACTTATTTTCTTTACCTTTTCTAAAAAGGACTGCTTCTTTCCTGTCTCTAATCACCATTTATGTTTGGCTCAGACCTTGATTTACACTATACTTAGAAGTTATCCAGCTACAGCCAGAAAAGTAACTACATTGCAGGTCTTTGTTCAGTGTTTCTCTCACTGCAGAGAGACCCTTGCAGAATCAATTCCTCAGACTACAAAAGAAAACCCTGAACAAAGGGCAGCATTTTACTTACTTTTCTGGCTGTGGCTGGATAACTTCTAAGAATAGTGTAAAACAAGGTCTGAGCCATACATAAATGAGGGTGATTAAAGACAGAAAAGAAGCAGCCCTTTTACAGAACACAGACTTACAGAGGTAGAAAATGCCCTTACCGCCTACTCAGATAATTTGTTTGGAGTGGACTCCACTCTAGCCAGTATCCTCCAGATTATGGTGGATTTTGAAACCAGACTGGACTTAACGGAATCAAACTGGTTGAAACAGAAGACTAGGCATGATGTAAAAAAAAAACTGTTTCAGTGGGACACATGAGAAATCTCAAGGGCAAGGACTGCCTTTCCTTTATGTTGAATAACTTGACAGACCAGTCTTTCTAAAGATGTGGTTGGCTTAGAGGGCTCTCAGAATATTTTGGCCACATTATTTGCATACTCATTCCTTTTATAGAACTGTCTGCTTTATGACAATAAAACCTTTTCATGCTTAATGGCAGCGGAATGTATTGTGAAAATGACTTCTCTATGGACATTAGAAAATGTAGCGAGGCCTTCTGGTGTACTATCGTTTGCTCAGAAGGGACGGAGATGCTGCCTCCTTTATTTTGCTGTGCCAATGGTCTATTCTCTTCATGCCTCTCTTACCTCTTCCTCCCTTGGAGGAAGCACAACTGAAGCTGCATGATTTGAAAAAAGAACCTCTCAATGGGTACGTTAGCCTCAGGAAGAAAGACCAGTCATCTAATCCCAGGGGTTCCTAAACTTAATGCTTTCCCAGGATCATCTTCTGAACTACCACCACTCTTTAGTACATGGTCAATGGTCTATAACTGCAAAGCTGCTGCAAAAAGAGCTCATGAAGTCCACCATTAGCACAATGAACAATAGCACAGTGTACAATTTTGCCAGGCCTTTTATTGACTTATGGGTACTTACCTAGGTTACTGATCTGTAAGGATCTTAAGAGCCTTAGCTTTACATTCCCATGGTAGCCTTTGCATTTAGTGCAGGAATAACCTAGAGATAGGTAGAAAAAAGATGCACTGGAACCCTTACTTGTTGCCCCTTTCCATAAAGGAAATGGGTGCTAAGCTGAGGTGAAGTTACGGTTTCCCATCCAGTCACTCAAACTTCATTTGAGTACAGTAAGAGAAGAACTTCACTTTATGTGGATTGGAAGATGGTTTCATAGAAATGGAATTCTCTCTGACATATACAGTGGATATAAAAAGTGGCCACACCATTGTTAAAATGCCAGGTTTTTGCAATATACAAAAATGAGACCATAAGAAATCATTTCAAAACTTCCCCACCTTTAATGTAACCTGTACAATTCAATTGAAAAACAAATCTGTTAGGGGAAATATATATAAAAGAAAAAATGTACAATAAGCTGGTTGCACACGTGTGCACACCCTAAAACTAATACTTTGTTGAAGCACCTTTTGATTTAATTACAGCATTCAGTATTCTTGGGTAGGAGACTATCAGCATGGCACATCTAGACTTGGTAATATTTGCCCAATCTTCCTTGCAAAAGTGCTCCAAATCTGTCAGATTGCGAGGGCATCTCTTGTGCACAGCCCTCTTCAGGTCACCCCATAGATTTTCTATTGGATTTAGGTCTGGGCTCTGGCTGGGCCATTCCAAAACTTTAATTTTCTTCTGGTGAAGCCATTCTTTTGTTGATTTGGATGTATGCTTGGGGTCATTCCGTGCTGAAAGATGAAATTCCTCTTCATCTTCATAGCAAATGCCTGAAGGTTTTGGGCCAAAAGTGACTGGTAATTGGAACTTTTCATAATTCCCTCCACCTTGACTAAAGCCACAGTTCCAGCTGAAGAAAAGCAACTCCAAAGCATGATACTGCCAACCAACATGCTTTGGTGATGCAAAGTGTTGTTTTTGCACCAAACATACCTTTTGGAATTGTAGCCAAAATGTTTAACTTTGGTCTCATCAGACCAAAAAAACATTTTCCCACGTGCTTTTGGGAGACTTGATGGATTATTTTACAAATTTTAGCTGGGCCTGGGTGTTTTTCTGTGTAAGAAAAAAACTTCCGTCTTGCAGCCCTATCCCATAGTCCAGACATATGGAGAATACGGGAGATTGTTGTCACATGTAGTACACAACCAGTACTTGTCAGAAATTCCTGCAGCTCCTTCAGTGTTGCTGTAGGTCTCTTGGCAGCCTCCCTGGCCAGTTTTTGTCTGGTCTTTTCATCAATTTTGGAGAGACGTCCAGTTCTTTGAATCATCACTGTTCTCCCATATTTTCTCCACTTTTTGATGACTGTCTTCACTGTGTTCCAATGCTGTGGAAATGTTTTTGTACCCTTGTCCTGACTGATACCTTTCAACAATGAGATCCCTTTGATGCTTTGTAAACTCTCTGCGAACCATGGCTTTTGCTGTAACAGGCAACTGAGTAAATGTCAGGAAAATCTTACTAGGAAAGCTGAACTTTATTTGGGGTTAATCAGAGTCTCTTTAATTGATGACAGGTGTGTACCCAAGAAGACTGAATGCTGCAATTAAATCAAAAGGTGGTTCAACAAAGTATTAGTTTATGCATGTGCACACTTATGCAATCAGCTTATTGTACATTTTTTATTTTTTATATTTCTTCCCCTAACAAATTTGTTTTTCAATTGAATTGTACAGGTTATAGATCACATTAAAGGTGGGAAAAGTTTTGAAATTATTTATTGTGGTCTCCATTTTATATCACAAAAAACTGGCATTTTAACAGGGGTGTGTACACTTTTTATATCCACTGTACCTATTCCTCCAACATATCCTATTTATGTTGTAAAGGAGACTGAAATCCATGATTAGGTGTTTATGCAACCACTGGACTTGTGCATGTGTAATATGTCTGACGGGGCTCCCACTGGACTTGTGCATGTGTAAAAGGTCTGACAGGGCTCCCACTGGACTTGTGCATGTGTAATAGGTCTGACACGGCTCCCACTGGACTTGTGCATGTGTAATAGGTCTAATACGGCCCCCACTGGACTTGTGCATGTCTAATAGGTCTGACAGGGCTCCCACTGGACTTGTGCATGTGTAATAGGTCTGGCAGGGCTCCCACTGGACTTGTGCATGTGTGATAGGTCTGACAGGGCTTCCACTGGACTTGTGCATGTGTAATAGGTCTGACAGGTCTCCCACTGGACTTGTGCATGTGTAATAGGTCTGACATGGCTACCACTAGACTTGTGCATGTGTAATAGGTCTGACACGGCTCGCACTGGACTTGTGTATGTGTAATAGGTCTGACAGGGCTACCACTGGACTTGTGCATGTGTAATAGGTCTGACAGGGCTCCCACTGGACTTGTGCATGTGTAACAGGTCTGACACGGCTCCCACTGGACTTGTGTATGTGTAATAGGTCTAACACGGCTACCACTGGACTTGTGCATATGCAATAGGTCTGACAGGGCTCCCACTGGACTTGTGCATGTGTAATAGGTCTGACACGGCTACCACTGGACTTGTGTATTTGCAATAGGTCTGACAGGCGATCCCACTGGACTTGTGCATGTGTAATAGGTCTGACACGGCTACCACTGGACTTGTGCATGTGTAATAGGTCTAACAGGGCTCCCACTGGACCTGTGCATGTGTAATAGGTCTGACAGGGCTCCCACTGGACCTGTGCATGTGTAATAGGTCTGACAGGGCTACCAATGGGCTTGTGCATATGTAACAGGTCTGACACGGTTACCACTGGACTTGTGCATGTGTAATAGGTCTGACAGGGCTACCAATGGACGTATGCATGTGCAATAGGTCTGACAGGCCTACAAATGGACTTGTGCATGTGCAATACGTCTGAAAGAATAAGGCCTGTCGAGACTCTGTACGTGAAGCAGAGGTCACCTTTTAGTAGCCTGTATGACACTAAGAAGAGGGATAAAGCTTTGAGAAGGTCTGCACATTTTTGTAATGTAGGCTCTTGATTTATTTATTTATTTTTTGTGAGAAGTGCTGTTGTGTAAGAGTTGTGACAAGTGTTTGGACAGGTACATACTGAAAGGGGCATTATACTCAATGACAGACCTAATGAGAGCACGTTACAGTGGAATGATCACATCCATTATACTCAATGACAGACCTAATGAGAGCACGTTACAGTGGAATGATCACATCCATTATACTCAATGACAGACCTAATGAGAGCACGTTACAGTGGAATGATCACATCCATTATACTCAATGACAGACCTAATGAGAGCACGTTACAGTGGAATGATCACATCCATTATACTCAATGACAAACCTAATGAGAGCGGATTACAGTGGAATGATCACATCCATTATACTCAATGACAAACCTAATGACAGCAGGTTACAGTGGAATGATCACATCCATTATACTCAATGACAAACGTAATGAGAGCACGTTACACTGGAATGATCACATCCATTATACTCAATGACAAACCTAATGACAGCAGGTTACAGTGGAATGATCACATCCATTATACTCAATGACAAACCTAATGAGAGCAGGTTACAGTGGAATGATCACATCCATTATACTCAATGACAAGCCTAATGAGAGCGGATTACAGTGGAATGATCACATCCATTATACTCAATGACAAACCTAACGAGAGCAGGTTACACTGGAATGATCACATCCATTATACTCAATGACAAACCTAATGAGAGTGGGTTACACTGGAATGATCACATCCATTATACTCAATGACAAACCTAACGAGAGCAGGTTACAGTGGAATGATCACATCCATTATACTCAATGACAAACCAAATGAGAGCGGATTACAGTGGAATGATCACATCCATTATACTCAATGACAAACCTAATGAGAGTGGATTACAGTGGAATGATCACATCCATTATACTCAATGACAAACCAAATGAGAGCGGATTACAGTGGAATGATCACATCCATTATACTCAATGACAAACCTAATGACAGCAGGTTACAGTGGAATGATCACATCCATTACACTCAATGACAAACGTAATGAGAGCACGTTACACTGGAATGATCACATCCATTATACTCAATGACAAACCTAATGACAGCAGGTTACAGTGGAATGATCACATCCATTATACTCAATGACAAACCTAATGAGAGCGGATTACAGTGGAATGATCACATCCATTATACTCAATGACAAACCTAACGAGAGCAGGTTACAGTGGAATGATCACATCCATTATACTCAATGACAAACCTAACGAGAGCAGGTTACACTGGAATGATCACATCCATTATACTCAATGACAAACCTAATGAGAGTGGGTTACACTGGAATGATCACATCCATTATACTCAATGACAAACCTAACGAGAGCGGGTTACAGTGGAATGATCACATCCATTATACTCAATGACAAACCTAACGAGAGCAGGTTACACTGGAATGATCACATCCATTATACTCAATGACAAACCTAATGAGAGCAGGTAACACTGGAATGATCACATCCATTATACTCAATGACAAACCTAATGAGAGTGGGTTACACTGGAATGATCACATCCATTATACTCAATGACAAACCTAATGAGAGTGGGTTACACTGGAATGATCACATCCATTATACTCAATGACAAACCTAACGAGAGCGGGTTACAGTGGAATGATCACATCCATTATACTCAATGACAAACCTAACGAGAGCGGGTTACAGTGGAATGATCACATCCATTATACTCAATGACAAACCTAATGAGAGCGGATTACAGTGGAATGATCACATCCATTATACTCAATGACAAACCTAACGAGAGCAGGTTACACTGGAATGATCACATCCATTATACTCAATGACAAACCTAATGAGAGCAGGTAACACTGGAATGATCACATCCCTGAATTTGGAAGTCACACCTTTAAATATAAGCTATGTGATGAAAAAGGTCTTCCTTACAATAGCGGATATGTGGTGACCAAAGGGCAGACAGCTGATGACATAGGTACCCAGATTCGTGACTATGGGGGTTAACTTTAAGGGGTATGTTGATAATTTGGTGGTACAAGGGTGATCATGCTTGCTGAAGGATACCATTTATGCATATCTAGGCATTCAATTCTAGGTAATAGTTTTGACATCAGATATTTGTTTGGGAATGTCCCTCCTTGAGGATCTTGGTGTTCTATGGGGAGTTTATAGTGGCAGCAAGTTTACAGCCATCTACAAACTTGTCAACCATAAATCCTTAAAATTTGCTTTAACCTCCAAGAACTAAATGAAAAGAGAAGCAACCAATGGATTGAACCCTGGAGTACACTTTTAGTGAAAGGTTTTTTTGAGGTGGTAGAACCTCTCATCATAATTTCCTGGGTTCTGTTTGTGAGCCACTTTGCTATCTGAGTTACATAAGGGTTTACATTTGGTTTACTATCAAATGGGCGATCGGACTCTGTGCTATTCACAGTAGTCTGAATCAGCCCATTTGGTAGAATCGGAAGACCAAATGCAAAAATGTAGAAATGCATAACAGCAAATGCAATACAGCATTTGCTGTTGTGCATTTCTACATTTTCATGCAGATCGCACTACAGTGGGGATGGAAAATGTACCCTTTCCCTCTCTATAGTGCGATCACGGAGTCTATATATCTAAGTAACAGGGGGTGTGGGGGGTGCCCCCCTTCAAACACGTTCTTTACTGTGCAATGTACAGTAATTCCATTTGTGAAAGTGTGGTGAATGTTCGAATTATGTCGAATTTGAACATTCACCACTTCCGTTTTGCTGCACTGGATTTTCGTTTTTACGGTTCGTAGAAACGATAATTCACTTGCAGTGAAAGCGACAAATCGATAGTAAACATTTACATTTACAAGGGAGAGTTTATTATTATCTATTTATTGACATTTGATTACTGGAAAAGTCCAAATGGGTAGAAGCCTATTTTCAGTGGAGGCCTGGGGTGGAAAGCTCCACATTATTACAAAACATTGTAAGAACAATAATTTTACAATCTTCAAAAATAAAACAAAAACCTGGAGCCTTTGCAGCATCTGGGTTTTGGACTGAGTGGCTCTGTTGGACACTGGAAAGGGCCAATTCTTAGTAGGCCAGTGTCTACTGAACCTGGGTGGCTGCACTTGCAAGAAATCTTTTACAGTTTGCAAAGATTTAGCTTTGTCTTCCATCTTTTTTAAAACCTCTTCTGCCTTACTACCAAACTGACTGTCCTGCTGTAAAGGAGCATCCAACAATTTAGCTTTAACATGATCAGGCAGGTTTTGCTCCTTGAGCCAAGCATGCCTTCTTATCACAGATCCAGTTACGGCGGCCCTGCAAGAGGCCTCCAAGGAAACAAAACCACATTGAAAAGTATGCTTTCCAACCTGTTCTGCTGAATGCAATAAATCCTGTAACTCTTTATTTTCCACACAATCAGAAATCATCATTTTCTGTTTCAGTAAGCCCATAACATGCTGTTGATATTTAAGCATATGAAACTGGCAGTTTAAAGCCATGACTGCCAAGGTTGCAGACGTATAAACCTTCTTACCCCATCTATCCAGTGCCCTGGAGTTGCTATCAGAAGGGGTAGGATTTTTATCTGTAGAGGCTTTAACACCCCTGGGACCCTGAGAGATAGTTACTGGGTCAGCAGCAGGATTTTTTAAAATAAATTTGCAGGAGTCAGGAACCCTGTAATATCTGTCTGGCTTACTAGGAGCCGGAGGCAGGGAATCAGGAGCCATGCTTAATTCTGAGAAATCATCATCAACTATGTCTAATACAGGAGGTATAGCCAAAGGCCTATGCTAAGGAAGAAGAAAATCCCTAAGCCTCTTTTTGGATTCTGAGAAGTCCTGACTCCCCCAATGAAAATGTTCCGTTAAAGTATGAAAAGTCTCTCCAAAAGAGAAATCCTCAGGAGGAGAAGCAAAAGGGATGGATTCCTCTGCATAAGAGTCCTCATAAGGTGGGATAGAAAATTCCTGATCAAAAGAGGAACCAGAAGAAATGGAAACCTGATCTGAAGATTCATAATCAGTGCCTTGCCTAGGCCTCTTAGCAGGGGGGGTTGGGAACCCCTGATCAAGGTAATTAAATCCTCAGCCATTTTGATCATTTGCTTTTTAGGCATAGGGGCCTGAGCATGTGGCTCATGCATCGGTTTTTTAAACATTTTAGACATAGAAGTAGGTTTTGGCCTTGTTTTTGATGATGGCATCGGTTTAATATACAAATGTTGAGGCTTGAAAACACCCTAAGAAGCTGGTGCCTGCTCAGCGGCTCTGGACCCACCCAAGGGAAAGACATCCACGGGTTCAATACTTTCAGAATCTTGTGGCATACTGGACTCCAAAAGGGTCTCGGTAGAGGCCTGTGACTCAAAAGTAGCGGGAATCAGGGGCTGCGAAAGCGCCTCACTGAGAACCGGCGACTGGCTTAGGAGAAACTTTGCCATCGGTTTTGGACCGCGACGGTCTGTCTCTGTCTTTTTCCTTGCATTTTTTGTGAATTCCGGTAGTCGGATTGCTAACCGACGACATCTCAGGAGAGTTAAATCTTGAACCAAAATATTTAGAAGCAAAAATAAACTGATGCTCAATAGTGCATTGGTTAAATTTAGCACAAAACCGACAGCAAGGTACGTTGCAATCAGGGCCTAGGCAAGGAGTACAGTACAAATGAAAATCCTTATGAGATATTTGCTTCCCACAAGTAATGCAATTATTAACGTTTGCTGACATTGGTAAGGGGCAAGAAAAAGTTTCCCCAACGGGGTACTTAGCTTTAGTTTGAAGACTTCGGTTCTGAAACTCGAAAACAAAAATTTCAGGAGTCGGCCGACTGGCACTTGCAAACTGCTTCTGCTTCGGGCACTGTGCGGCAAGAAAGACTGATTAAAATGGCGTTGGCTGCATGTTTTATACCCCTGTTGACCTGACGTCATGGAAGAGGAGACAGCAACCGACGCAGGACTCAAGACTTTGTTATTCAGGCCAACTGAGGGCAACCTGCCAGCAGATTACCCAAATGTAATGACTGCAACAGTGAAACACGAAGAACATCCCTCATTTTGTTAACCAATATAACACTAACGTTCATCACTGCAATCAAGTACCCTGTAGGACAGATGAATAAATGAGGACATAAGAGCAGAAGCCAAAGTAGCTCCAATTGCAGAATAGGTCAAAAATAACAGATTACAGTGGTTTGGGTACATGTGCAGAAAAACAGAAGGCAATCTGGTGAAGAAGGTTTGGAACAGAGAGGAAGAAGGCAAGAGGAAGCGAGGATATCCAGCAAAGAGGTAGATGGATTGTGAGAGAGAAGACCTGTGATGATCTGGCATAAGTGTCAAAGGTGGCAGGAGTGTGGCAATGAATAGAGAGATGACAGTTGACATGACATCCTGACCCCATGTAGAAAAAATGGGAAACAAGGGATTGATGATCATCATCATCACGCAACCAAGCAGATTCTAACGTCCTGAAAGAAAGCTATATTGGCGGCTAACCTCAAGCCTGGTAATGACCCACTGTTAGTTAATTCATATTGGCTAATTTCCATTTTAAACCATGATTACAAAGTATTCACTTCCGTATTAGAAAACAGATTTGTACCCTGCACTGGGTAGCTAGTACAGATCAGTCAGGATTATCACATGATAACTTATTAAAGATGACATTAGCAACGGATCATTCATCCAGGAAGGATAACTGCCTTCTTATTGCCAACCTCTATGCTGAAAAAGCATTTCACACGGTCAGCTGGAAACATCTCTTTGTGGTCTTCAACAGGATGTGATTCCTTAAAAAAAAACTGTACTTGGATGTGTCTACAACAGCTGCCACTAAGAAGGGATTTTTTTAACCATTGTTTACTTTAAATTCAGAGCCACTTGCAGTGAGATTAAGGCATCTATTTTATCCTGACTATACATTATATAATCACCATCTTATTCATTTTTTACATACATGAAGATTTGGAAAGGGCATTAAAGGAACAGGAAAAATTTGGTGATGTTTAAGGAAATAAAATGAATATCTCTGCAACTGACATTACTAAAATTATTCTCACTGTAGAAATGGTGGCTCAATTCCCTTTTATAAAAGGTCAGGACTGTATTGCTTACCTAGGTGTTAGTTTTAATAACAGAGAGAGATGAATTTCTGGCACCTATAATATAATCATTATGAAACTTAAAGGATAACTCAATTATGAAACAGTCTTAACCTAGACCTTCAGCTGAAGATTTTGACATTTAAAGTGCATATTCTGTTTTTCATTTTATGTTTACCAGGGTTCCCAGTTGACCCTCCCATACATTTTCTTAAAGCTATTAAGGGAATGGGTACCTCTTTTCTGTGGACAGATGAGAAACTGAGATGCGCATGGGATTTCCTATCTTTACCTGGGGATATGGGGAGGTCTTTCCTTAACTGATCTAGAATCATACACAAAGGCAGTGCATTTTAAATTGCTTTGGGGGCATCTTTCCCAAAAGTTAATTCAGACTGGAAATCTGTTTTGTTGGCAAGGCTGAGCAATAAATCCACTTTTTTTCAAGAGAGTGTCATCCACTGCAAGTATAATTTAGAACCAAGATGTACTTGTTACCACTGTATGTATGATTTTTGGCTTATAGGTTAGGGGTTGCCACAGCAGAACTCCAGTCTGCTAATGATTGGCAGTTGATTTTTACAGTGCCGAGTTGCCAGCCCGATGCCCACCCTTCAAAGAAGGCAACCTAAACGAAATGTATGTGTGTGTGGGGAAACCTATAATATGCCTGACAAAAACAGTCTAGCTGGACATATAGCTTTCCCCACACATATGTTTTGTTTCCAAGTTACAGAACTTTTACCTGTGAATATAAGAGGAGGCGATGTACAGAACTTTTACCTGTGAATATAAGAGGAGGCGATGTATAGAATAGCACAGAAACTTGTGAAATTAAATGAATTATGAATTTAAAGGCATACAGATATCCAGATTTAAACGCGATGGTTCCTTTAAAACCAAAACTGAAGAATAGGCACTTAACTATTGGTTAGATCCTAGGGGTTGCCCCCCTTTCATTCAGACTACTGGATACAATTTGATTGAATAACAGGAAGGTGTTTCTTATAAAGAAACCAATTGACTTGTTAATACCAATATATCTAGTTCACCAAACCAAAAGTACCTTATGATCTGAAAGCAACCCTGATGAAATTGCTTATCATACTTTGAGTTAACAACCTAGAAGTTTTGATTTTATTTACTTTAACTGGTTTTAATACTTTAATAAAAGGAAGAATTTTAAAAAATTTATAGCAGTGGTGGTGAACTCAGGTTTTTGTCCAGCTCTTTCCTAATAACGGTCTTGCAGTTGTGTGGATGGAAAGTCCATACACCTGTTTGCCATACGTTACTAGGTGTCAGTGGTGCAAACTAAAAGCCTGTACTGTCACATATTACTTGCTGGAAGCAGATGACACTTGTATACCTGTCTCCCACAAGGTTAATAAAAATAATGTCCCCCTTTCTAAGATGATTTTCTACAAGAATAGGCTGCCAATTTAATACAGACAATAAAGTCTACAAACTGCTAACAACTCATTCAGTAGTTTTGTGCCTTCAGTCTCCATCTACCTACTGTGTAACTCTCACTAATCCAGACAGTGCTCACAGGTCATCCATGAAAAAGGCATTTGTGTCTTAGTGGGTCTATCCACTTCCATAAAAAACATGTAAATACATATTTATGTGGCAGCACACAAGTAATAACTTCCCATATTATTCTATTATACTTTCAAATTTAAACATTTGTTTTTAAAAGCAAGGTACTGAGAACAGTTAATGGCAAAATTTAACACTGTTTAGCAACCCCTAACCAGGAAAAAACGAAAGACGACGACTTCAAATGGATATCTGAATATTAAAAACTCAATTTTTTAATCGAGATTCATTATTCAAAGTATCAAACAGATGTGCAGCCATTAGAGTTATTTATTTACTGGCACTTGTTGTTCGGGAAAACCAACAGGGTCAGGAGCCCATTTTCAGCGGAGGCCTGGGGAGAAATGCTCCACACTATATGACTGCACAGTATTTTACAAGAATTTACAGTACAATATCACAAACTGAGAAACAGACTAATAAATTGTGGGGAAGTTACAATATCAGAAAGAAAACAGTAATTTACAAGATAGACATATATATATATATATATACATACATACATATTATTTATACACACATTTTTTTATTTTGTAAATAATGAAATAGGTTAAAAAAGGAAAACATCAGTAAAGGGGTAGTTTTAGGTTGAAAGAATTAATAAAGGGAAAGGAAAATCACTAGTGGGGTAGTTTTAAAGGGGTGAGGGATCACTAGTGGGGTAGTTTTAAAGGGGTGAGGGATTAGAATGACAGTTAAGGTTAGTGAGATTTATAGAAAGAACAGAGGTGTTTCAAATAACTGAGATCAATCATACAATAAGATCCATACATATGTATACACACGGGATCACTACGGAATACTGAAATTCCACAATCCAGAGGACCAGAATCTCGAGATTGCAGAATCTCAAAACTTTAAAAAAACAAAAAACAAAAAAAAAAACAAAATAAAACATACAACAAACTATTCTAACGTGTATGCAGGGGGGCAAGCCTCCCCTGCTCCCCCCACACCCTCTGCAACTTAAATATACCAACTCCGAGATCGTACTAAAGTGGAGTGAATGATAAAGTTCCCGTTTTGCACTGTACGGCAATCCCCATTCACTACATTCGAGATTCCGCAATCTCGAGATTCTGATCCTCGGGATTCAGAATTTCAGTATTCAGTAGTGATCCCATACACACATATATACTTACATATGTATACGCACACATATGTATATATATTAATATATATATATATATATATATATATATATATATATACACACACACACACACACACACACACACACGCATATACTTATATTATATATATATATATATATTTATATTTATATCAATCATACCCACACACACGTTTGTATCAGAAGTTAATAAAAAACTGAAATGTACGATCCTCATAGAGTTGATCAAAAACAATTATACTACAATGGTACACATGATCATAAATGCAAGCACAGCAGGTTTGCATTTACAATTGCTATAAAAACTACAAACCAATCCACAAAACCATAAAAAAAATGATGTGAGGTGGCTCTGCCTCCCACACCTTATAATGCATATGCGTGTGCATATACATCTGTATGTATATGTACAGACAGCTGCCATGAAACTGCAATTACTGTACAAAGCAAAATGTGTCCCCACATGCATGGTGATGGTAGCAGTCGATAGAACTGTCTTGTGGATATAAACACATGCAAGCCCACATATGCGTGTGTGTGTGTGCAGCCTTGTGGACATAATCAAATGTAAGCACACGTGTGTGTGTGTGTGTGTGTATACGTACATGCATACATACACACATTATGCGTACATGCATTCATACACACATTATGTACGGCTCCTTGATTTCTTGCTGTGTGATACTGGAGCACTAAATAGCACTTTTGCCTCACAACAATAGGTTCTGCAGTTTAGGGTTGCCACCTTTTCAAATGCCAAAAGTGGGACATTTTTTGTAGAAATGTCAGATTTTGCAGGGCAAAACATACCCACGGCCAGTACAAAGGACAGAACTTAACTTTTTTGCCAGAATAAAAGCTTATTCTTGTAGCATTTGAGCTGCTTATTCTGTTTCTAATAACATTTAGGTGCTTCAGATACAAAATAACTGCTTTATTATTAAAGAATATATAGGAAGTATTCTTGTCCTAAAATCTCAGGACATTTGCCATTTCTTCAATATTTTTGCAGGACGCAACTGCCCAAAGAGGGACTGTCCCTCGCAAAGTGGGACAGGTGGTAACCCTACTGCAGTTCAGTTCTCTGCAGGGATGACTTCTCTGTGGATATTTGCATATCCCCCTCTTCTGGGTAGGCATTTTCTTCCAACAATCCAAAGATGAGCGGTCGGTGAAGTGATGCCTTTACGCTGTCCATAAGTGTGTGAGCAGTGGGTTGTAAAAGAGAAGTAAGGCCTAGCAATCTAGTTCTGTTCCTCACTCACTTGCCCAATAAACTCTGTGGGTGTCATCAGCTGTTCTTGAAGTTGCTATAGAAGTCAACAGCACTGGACTGATGGAAATAATACTTTCTATCTGCTTCAGGGATTAAATAATGAAAAAGGGGGAAAGACAACAAACATTAATTTAATGACTGGAGATATGTAAGGTAACAACTAAAATTTTGCCTGAGATATCAGAGGGTTTACATGGTGTTTGTCAGTGTCAGCAGCTCAAGATCAAAAAAATGGATTTGTTTCTCAAACTAAGTCCTTAAATTAATTTTCCAATACGGACACTCCAGTGCAACATGAGGGGTATGCTGTAATCCTGAGTATACTGTCCTTCAAATGATGCATTAAACCAAGGTTGCAGTCAGATACGTTTTTATGATATTAGCCTATGCTCCACAGAAGGGCTGCAACGAGGAGGAGGAGGAGAAAACAGCTGCAGGACCTTCTCAATATAGCAGGATATAATGAGTTGGTCATGATAACAAGGGACCTGAATATTCATATCGGGACATACAGAACAGGATACAAGGAGTGCATGTGTCCACATGGTTGGGACAAAAGGAATAATGATTTATTTATATTTATTGGAAAGGCTCACCCAGACTCTGCTACACTTTGCTGTGAAGGAACGGTTAGTTTGCTTTTTATTTGTTGTATTTTGTATTAGTTTATTACCTTTTTATATTTTGAATACTGTGATTTGTTTTCTTTACTTTGTGCTTCACTTGTATTCTGCTTTTAACTGCATATTAAAACTTCAAAAGAGACCACAGCTCTGTCTCTTCTGAGTCGGTCAGAAATGCTTTCCAACCTGCCCACGCTGTTACTATTCTGTTCTTAAATACCACTGTCTTTCTAGCTGCCTGCCTCTTGTGTTAATTTGACCATATATCTCATTTCCTCTCTGCTTTCACTGGCTTGTGTAAATAAGAACAAAATTATCATTTTGTGAAATCACTCCCCTTCAACTATTTAAATTTATTGGCCATCCTAGTGTATTCCATAGTACCAGAATACAAAAGTGATCACCCCCTTTCAATCTATCTTGCTGTTTTAAAAATAGGGACTCTCCACTAAAACTTAACTTTTTAGACAGGTAAAACTTAAGTTACGTACTTTCACATCCAACTTCTCTAGTGCACACTGCAGTGTTTAGGATAAACCTTTTTTTTTCATCTTACCTTTAAGCATCCCTTTGACTAGCACATTCTTTAATACCTGCTGGAAAGCACTAGGAAGCCTTAAACTGAAACAAGCACTCAACCATCCTTATTAATAAGGAGAAATTAATCATAGGCACTAAACAGCCTATAATTGCAAAGTACCTTGCTAAGGGAAAGGAAAACAGCTCCTGTACTTTTCAAAAAAAGCAACAAACCAGGCATGTCCAAGGGTAAGCTTCCTGTGATTTCTCCTGTCCATCTGGTGAATCTGGGCATACTGGGGCAATGCAGCAATTGCCTCATGTACACAAACAACCCTCTCCTCCTACCACCCAACACTACAACCTGTGAGAGATGCACTTACATACTCAAACTGGAAGCAAAGCTCTCTCCACCCAAGATTGTGCTAGACAGTCAAGAGGAGAAGGTTAACACCCGCACTACACCTCAAGCAACACATAGCCCTTCTAAACTCACACCACCAACACCCACTGATAGCAACACTAAATCCACATATGTGGAGGCCCTTAACTGTAACCTGCCAAAGCAACAAGGACCTCAGAAGCTGAAACGCAAACAAACACCAATCACAACCAAAGTGTCACATAGCTCACACCACCAGTGTGCCACCCAGCAACAGCCCCTATGGCAAGACAATGTACCTAACACTTTAGTCATAGGTGACTCTATAGTCAGGCACACTGATATCCCACTCACCATGCTGAACAAGGAGAAAATGACAGTCAGCTGCCTGTCGGGTGCCAGGATCCACCACATAACGCATGCACTCAAGTCACTCCACAACAAGTACAAATATGACTCTGTCATTGTCCATGTTTGAGTGAATGACTTGAGACGTACCTCCCTGGAACATGAAGAGAGACATGGAAGAGCTCTTGGATCATGTGGCACAGGCAGGTATGACCCTAGCCCTGAGTAGCATCCTGCCTTCGCCCAGAATGATAACACAATATAAGGACAAAATGATTGACTTCAACAACTGGCTAAGCTTCTGGTGTCATTCAATGGGGATCCAGTATCTAACTAGGACGACATGATCGACAGACCACAATGCTTTGCCAGAGATGGTCTGCACCTGTTGCCCCTGGGATTCAGGTTACTGGCTAAGGCTCTTGCCACCCCTATAGTGCCTTTTTTAGGCAAAGGACAAAACCACCACTGTAACAGGTACAAGCATACAAAATCTAAAGGTAATGCTACTCAATGGTAGAAGTCTAAACCTCAAAATGCACACTCTCATGGCACTCCTAAAAATGGATAACATCAATATCTGTGCAGTAACTGAGACCTGGTTCAAGGCTCCAGAGAGCACTGCAATACCAGGCTACAACTCTTACCACACTTTTCGGCCACTAAAC
The DNA here is from genome assembly GCF_019279795.1 of Protopterus annectens. NCBI lineage: Eukaryota > Metazoa > Chordata > Ceratodontiformes > Protopteridae > Protopterus > Protopterus annectens. The sequence continues at coordinate 49,547,083 of NC_056732.1, read as the reverse complement.
CAGGATCAAAACACTAAAGGTGGAGGAGTGTCCATATTCATCAAGGATATTCACATCACCAGGCCAGTTGCCAACACAATGCGTCTGAAATTCTCCAGGTGCAACTAACACTAGGTAAGACTGCAATCCAAATTGTAGCTTGCTACAGATCCCCTACCATGCCCCAAGATTCTCACTACACCTTTCTAAACATACTGGAAAATATTAAGATACAACCAAACACCCTAATACTGGGTGATTTCAACTTCCCTGCCATCAACTGGGAAAACTACTCATGTACCAACACCTTTGCCAACGGTTCTTGGAATTCATAAATTCCAACGCCCTGGATCAACTAATCCACAGTCCCACCAGGGGATCCAATATCCTAGACCTGGTAAGTACCAACATGGGAAATCGATGCTCCACACCTATGGTCACCCCCTCGTTGGTCAGGTCAGACCATAAGCTAATCACCCTTAACATCCACATCCCACCCCCACTCCCCAGTAAGGAAACCTTCATAAAAAACTTCTCCAAAGCCAGCTTCATGCTACTCAAGTCAGAAGTGACAAACTTCATGACACCTATGCAGACGGGAACTGAAAGTTCGACTGCTGAGTCTTACACTAAGGCACTGTACGAGCACATCCACTCATGCATGAATCATGCCATCCCAAATAGAACCAAGATGCTCTCCTCCAAAAAAAGGAAGCCAATCTGGTGGTCCCCTGCCATAAACAAACTTTACAACAAAAGGAAAAAACTGTTGCAGAAAAGAGGAAAATCCCATGATGCAAAAAATTCCCTTACCAGCCTCAGTAAGAAGCTGAGATCCCTCGTAAAATCCTCCAAAGCTAGTTACGAAAATAAAATTGCCAAAGATTCCAAATACAACCACAAGGCATTCTATAACTATGTCAAGAATCTAAATGGCAATGCTCAGATCTGCTCTGAGCTACAACAGAATGGCATTAAATATACTGATCCCAAGGATATTGCCAATATCCTGGCAGATCAATTCAGTGCCAACTTCACCCCCCTCTCACCCCCTAAACGGCCCATCTCAACACCGGAAGATTTCCAAATTCTGGTAATAATGGCCACACAGGTAGGAAACGCACTCTCCAAAGCTAAGAATACAGCATCCATGGGACCAGAGGACATCCCGGGCTGTGTACTACATGAACTACAAAATGAACTGGATAAAAACCAGCAAAAACCACAACAGGAAAATTGCTCCGGTGATGAGACAAATATTTAAAAAACGCAAAATCCAGAGCATACACAGGAGCAACAGGCAGTCCACCAAAATGAAAATGGTATGACAATTCCAAAAGTCAAACGAACTCAAAGACTCCCGTTCGTAAAAACAACACCTTTTATTCGAACAAACAGTAGTAAGCGCGTTCACCCTAAGGCTTCTTCAGACTATGAAACAACATGAAATGCCTGTCTTTATAAAGCAGATGGTACAACCAATAAATCAATTGAGTTCATGATGTCATTAATCTCAATTAAAAATTAAAGCGAAATGCATATTGAAACAATATATATCTACATATATAAAAAATTTTTTGCATACATAAAAAGCACTTATTCATAAGTAACAATAATGAACATCTGAAACTAAAACATTATATGATTAAAAGAAACTAAATATGAACATTCTGCTTGGGTTTAAAAAGTCTTCTTTTACGTAAAAAGGGATGTAGGCATACTTTTATCATTAATTCCTGGTGGTTTATCCGCTCTACAGCGGATAATCCAACGTGCCTCACATTCCTCTGTGTAATTAATTAAATTACCCCCTCTACCACTGGGTATTATGCTTTGCATAACAAAAAATTTAAAACTATGCAATGGACCATATTGCTTACAATGTTTTGCTAAAGCATTATTTTCAGAACCCATCCTGATATGGTAAACATGCTCCCTAATGCGTTCGCGTAGCTGACGATTAGTTTTACCTATATAGAATGAAGTGCATTCCACACATCTAGCAAGGTAAACTACATTTTCACTGCGACAATTTGTTTGAGTTTTAAAATTGTAATTATAACCTGTATTAGGATGTTGAAACACATTGTCAGTATCTATAAACTGACTGTCTACATGAATTACACGGAACAGTATTGTATATGGGAGTAACACATATAGTATCTACACCACCTAAATGATAACACAACTTCCGTTTTAGATTCAGCTTATTCTTATATAAGAACTTGGGTTGACATCCCACCACATTACTTTGTCATCATTTAGGAATAGGATGTCCCAATGCTTCATAACAATGCTCCTGATATCATCTATGTCATTCGTAAAATATAATGGTACTTTCAGTCCACCTACTTCTCTTTGGGATATAGTAAATACTCTTTCCCCATTTTCAGAAAAGTAGGGACAAGCTCTTGAAGTCCTTAAATCATTAACTACAGAAATAGCTCTATCTACTTCTATCTCCCTGTAACATCTTTCCTTAAATCTTTTTCTTAATTCTAGTATCTCACATTCATAGCCTTCATCCAAAGGATTCAACCTAGAAGCTCTCATTAATTGTCCCTTAACAACATTGTTGAAAACAAAACTAGGGTGCATACTATGTCTATGTAGAAGACTATTCCTAAAACATGCTTTCCTATGGACAGAAGTATTCAGTAGACCACTCTCAAGTCTTATAATGTTTACATCAAGAAACGATATGTTAGAAATTGAGTAATTTAGTGTGAATTTCAAAAACTCAGTCAAATTATTCATATTTGCCACAAAGTCTAATAGACTGCTTTCATCACCTCTCCAAATCAGGAAGAGGTCATCCACAAATCGCCTATAAAAACCTACATGATGCTGAAAGGCGGGTAACGGAAAGAGTAATTCTTCCCATTCTGACATCACTATATTGGCATAGCTATTGGCACATGGAGTGCCCATAGCTACGCCATCAACCTGTAGGAAGACATCTCATTAAAAATAAACAGATTGTTGTATAAAACTGTTTCCAAAAATAGTGCCAACAGATCAACCTTTTCTTCACCCAGAAGTGAATTCCTATTCAAATAACGCTGCACCATAGTTACCCCTAAATCATTTGGAATAACAGTGAAGAGACTAATCACATCCAAGCTTACCATGAAATAAAATTCATCATCACATAAAGTTTTAGTATAACTATATAAATCTAATAAAAACTGCTTACTATCCTTAAGAACTACATTACTGGCATCGATGATAGGTCACAAATAGTACTCTATATAAATTGAAAAGGGTTCTGTAAGCCAACCTTGACCTGATACTATAGGCCGCAGAGGTGGATTGGTAGCTGATTTATGAATCTTAGGTAAACCTTGAATTACTGGTAAACAAGGATCATTAACCCTAAGGTATTTAAACAAATCTAAGTTAATAATGCGACTTTTAACCAGGTCATCTAACATATCATAGACTTTGAATACTTTATTGGTCACTTCTTGCATATTGATCTTAATATAGAAGTTGCCTTCCTCTAACATTATCTTCATATCGTCAAGGTAGCTACTTCGATCCATTAACACAATGGGGCCTCCTTTGTCAGCTGGTCTAACTGTGATCATTCTATCTTGGCACAAATCCTGTAATGCTTTCCTTTGTAAAAATGATAAATTATGTTTAACTTGTCTTCTCCTACACCTGTTGCCATTGTTGAAATATTCATGAACATCATTTTCTACTAGCCTTGAAAAAGTATCCAATAAGGGATGTAATATTGGTGTAAAGGTACTAGGTAGTCGAAATGAATTTGTATGCCCGTTACCATTGTTCACGGCACTGATAGTACCAAGTTCTAACTGTAATTGCACTTTCCTTACATACATTTTAACGTCAATAATAACATCTGTTAAATCACTACCTGTACTCGGTATAAAACTCAACCCTTTATTGAGCACTTGTAGTTCATTACTACTCAAATTTCTTTGGGAAAGATTCACCACTAGTGAGGATCCACTTTCTCCCACATCTTTTTCAAGGTGGGGCCTGAGTAGTTCCCCCCCCCGACCCCTTCCGCTTCTGTCTCCCCCTGCTCGCAGACCTCTGTCTGCCTCGTTGTGTAAACAGATCTATCGGGAAAGGGGTAGGACAGTCAGTATTAACAATGTTTTTTATATTGGTGGTTTTTCTCCTTACTACAGCTTCCTCCTTAGAGGAACTAGGCTGAACAGTAGTATGGTTAGTGTTCTTATCTGCATCATTGGTGTTCGTATCTACTACAATTTCATGGCAAACATTGGCTGAATCAACATTTTGTGTTCGAAGTTCTACATTGTTAGGCCTATCATTACCTAACCCATCAAGTTCAACATTTACAATTTCATTTACATTCAAGTTAACCACAGATTTATTGACAACATTCGAAGATGATATATTAGCAGCAGTGTTAAAATTCTGTCTCGGTCAAGTGAAGACATGGCCGAGTTTAAAATCTTTAACATCTCTCATAATTTTATGCCTTTTTTGTTCAAAAAGTCGCTTCTCAAAGAGCATAACATTATCTAACAATTTTTCTAGTCCAATTTCCACCTTCGGAGAAACATATTTAGTGCTGACAGAATTAAATAATTCAGTCAATCTTTTTCTCAACATGTCCTCTTCCGAATGATGAAAGTCATTTAGTAGCCTCATATAATTGAAACTAAGTTCTAAATTGAGTTGCTGCCATTTATACAGCAAACTCAGGATGAAAACTATCAGAAGTGGGCATTTTTAAAATACGTAGCCCACGTGGTACTATTCGTTTTTGTATACATGCCTTAAAATGCTGGCGTTATAATTGTAATTTTTTCAACTTCAAAAAGTCAGACTCTAACCTGTTCAGGTCATCATTAAGTCCAGCTAAACTCTCCATTTCCACAGCATCAATGTCACTGTTCAGATCCGGTTCGAACGCTATTAACAAATTATTCACGTCAGAAACACAATCATGGAACCTGGACGACTTCCTGTTAAATGGAACGTTCCAATGTGTACGGCAGCTCAACATCGTTCTCAAGAGTGACTGCCATTCTTCCTTTGTGGTTAATAGAAATGTATAAATAATGAAAAAAAACCACAACAGGAAAATTGCTCCTGTGATAAGACTAATATTTTAAAAAACGCAAAATCCAGAGCATACACAGGAGCAACAGGCAGTCCACCAAAATGAAAATGGTATGACAATTCCAAAAGTCAAAACGAACTGAAAGACTCCCGTTCGTAAAAACAATACCTTTTATTCGAACAAACAGTAGTAAGCGCTTTCACCCTAAGGCTTTTTCAGACTATGAAACAACATGAAATGCCTGTCTTTATAAAGCAGATGGTACAACCAATAAATCAATTGAGTTCATGATGTCATTAATCTAAATTAAAAATGATTTAAAGCGAAATGCATATTGAAACAATATATATCTACATATATAAAAAAATTTTTGCATACATAAAAAGCACTTATTCATAAGTAACAATAATGAACATCTGAAACTAAAACATTATATGATTAAAAGAAACTAAACATGAACATTCTGCTTGGGTTTAAAAAGTCTTCTTTTACGTAAAAAGGGATGTAGGCATACTTTATCATTAATTCCTGGTGGTTTATCCGCTCTACAGCGGATAATCCAACGTGCCTCACATTCCTCTGTGTAATTAATTAAATTACCCCCTATACCACTGGGTATTATGCTTTGCATAACAAAAAATTTAAAACTATGCAATGGACCATATTACTTACAATGTTTTGCTAAAGCATTATTTTCAGAACCCATCCTGATATGGTAAACATGCTCCCTAATGCGTTCGCGTAGCTGACGATTAGTTTTACCTATATAGAATGAAGTGCATTCCACACATCTAGCAAAATGAACTGGCACCACACCTAAGTGTCCTGTTTAATAATACCCTCATCTCAGGCCTCGTGCTCACTGAGTGGCGCACAGCTACAGTTATCCCACTCCACATGGGGGGATCCACCTTGGATCTCGGCAACTACTGCCCCATCAGTCTGACGAGCCTGATCTGCAAGGCCATGGAACTTATAAACAAAGATATTGGCAACCTTCAAACACTAGACCCCACCCAGTTTGGGTTCGTGAAGGGCCAATATTGTCTCCTGAACCTGACTGACTTCTTTGAATCAGTCTCCAGAGACATAGATGAGGGTAAGGCAGTCCACACAGCCTATCTGGATCTCACCAAGGCCTTTGACAATATCCCCCACTCTGGAATCATAGATAAACTTACTAAGCTGGGCATTAATCCCTACGTCACTCGATGGGTTGCCAACTGGCTTACTGACAGAGCCCACACTGTAAAGGTAGCAGACTCCAAATCCAGCTCATGACAAGTGGAGTACCTTAGGGTTCAGTCCTGGGACCACTCTTGTTTGGCATCTACTTCTCTGAAGTACAGGCCAACACTAAGGGACTCTGGCTAACAAAGTTTGCAGATGACTGCAAACTGAGAGCCATTATTGAATCCCCAAATTATGTGGACACACTACAAAAGGGCCTTACAGAAACAGATGCCTGGTGCCAGAGCCATGGGCTCAAGCTCAATGCCAAGAAATGTATAGTTATCCTCTTTGGGAAAAAAACATGTACCCGTGAATTACCACATAGGTGGCAGTACACTAAACACTGAAAGTGTGATAAGAGACTTTGGGACAGGTGGACAGTGGTCTCACCTTCAATAACCACATCACCACAACAGTCAGGAAATCCTTCTATGTGGAACACCTCATCACTAAGGGCTTTTCTTCCAGAAAAAAGGAGGTCACTGTCCCACTGTACTCATCCCTCATTAGACCCATTATAGAATACAACGCCCCATTTGGTATGTACTTCTCAAGACATCTGCAACAACTGGAAAGGCCGCAGAAATACCTCACTAAAAGAATCACAGGCCTAAGGCAGATGCCCTATGCTGACCGCCTTAAAAAACTCCAGCTATACTCTGTCGCATATCGTCTACTCAGAGGCGATCTCTGCTTAACATACAAGGCCATGTCAAACCCAGTACTATTGGACATGTTACACTTAAAGAAATCCCAATCCCTCAGAGCCACACGCTCCAGGGATCAAAACCTTGTCATCACAATGAACAAAACATGCTGGAGGGATAGGTTCCTGACTCAGCGACTCCCCAGACTCTGGAATAGACTGCCGATACATGTCAAGCAGAGTGCCTCTTTGGCCCTCTTCAAAAGGAAACTTGATGGGAGAAAGGAAATTCACCCCGGGGATCACGTCAGTCACCCTACTAGACAGGGGTCCAGGGAAGTAAATAGTGTGGGAAGAAACAGCCAGGGAATTGTTATGGCTAGGTTGCATAGGCGCTAGGCCAATAGCCTAGTACCAACCTATGAACCTGTGAACCTATGAAGGAGAGACCATTCTACTCTTCTGTCTGGCAAATGGCTTAAAGGTGTTCAACATATACAGTCACAAAATTACACACAAAACTGGTCAGCATACATGTCATCCTGGTAGGGAAAAGACACAGGGGTCATGGCAGACATTATAAAATCATCCATAGTGAAATGGTTGGCTCCAGAAGACTCTAAGGTCAATAAAGACTAGACAGGAAGTGGACTACAGTGAAAGCACAGGAGTTCAAGGAAATACTTATGGCTCTAGTACCTCAGGAAGAGGAAATAAGGGGAGTGGAGCGTCTCAAAATAGCAAATGTGAAATTGGTAGAATAGATATGCTATTGAGCTAGGTAGGAAAATAGGTTACCAAAGGAAGCTGCAGTCCAGTTAACTCCCCCCCCCCAAAAAAAAAGCTAAAGATAGAAAAACTGGCCCAGGTTTAGAAGGAATACCAGTTTGCTAACAAAGAGGCTAAGACAGCAGTCATAATTAGCAAAGAACAAGGTGTCACAGAAACTCTTCTGGCTTATAGAAACTGACTTGACAGATAAAGAAGCTCTATTGAGTTGCAATGCAATGCGAGGAGGATGAAGAAGACGGTTCGTAGACAGCACTCATAAGAGGTGCCAGGAACAATCCCCTAACCAGTGCAGATTAATCAAGAAGCATTTGAATGAATAACCCCCACATAAGGTGTACAGCTTATGATGAAAAAGGAAAGAGAATCCCCTCTACAAGTACAAAACTGTTAGCGAAGGTGGCAACTTCAGAAGAAAACACAGCAGATATGCAAGTACAAGATGCACTAAGGAAACTGTTAGCGAAGGTGGCAACTTCAGAAGAAAACACAGCAGATATGATTAAGATGTTAGGTGTATTACAGTGGAAATGGCTCCTGAAGGTAATCATCGCAGTAGGGAGAAAATGACATCCCAAATGGAGAAGAATACCCATTCTAGTGCCAACTGTGCAAGAACAAAGTGGATATTCACAAATGCAGGCAGTACAAAGGTATCAAACACCTGTTACAGTGCAGGAAAGTGCTGGAGAGGGTGACTGACAAATGTGCAGAACAGCAGGAAGTAAGATGGGAGATGAGCAGTTCAGATTCTGACCAATCAGGATGCAGTGCAACTAAATTAGAAGTTATGTACCTACCATAACGTTCCATGTTAGTTGTCTTCTCGCCTTCTTTCTTGCTGGATGGGTTCGGAGCCGATCCTCGGCTCCGACTCGGCCACTCTAAAAGCTCGAGAGCTAGTTCCACCGGCTTGAGGCTCCCCTATATCCCACAATGCTAGGCGGTAACTCCTCAGATCTCGTTTGAAAGCTAAGGCCAGCAATAAAATTCCATAAGGAACCAAGAAAACTCCTCTAGGTCTGTCCTGGCTAGGGGGAAGGAGGGTGGGACGCAAGAAAGAAGGCGAGAAGAAGACAACTAACATGGAACGTTATGGTAGGTACATAACTTCTAAATGTTAAGTTGTCAATCTTGCCTTCATTCTTGCTGGATGGGACCGCGTCCCTAGCACCTTGTCCCGGGTGGCCTATCGGAACAGACTCTTGAGTACAGTGGAACCAAAGTTGGCTCGGTCTCTAGAGGCCAAGTCCAACTTATAATGAGAAATGAAGGTATGGGGAGAAGCCCAAGTAGCTGCAGAACAAATCGAATCAATAGGCAGCCTATCTTGGAAAGCTATAGAAGTGGCTAAAGCTCTAGTTGAATGAGCCCTGGGTTTGGATGGCAACCGTTGATGTCTTATCTCATATACTAGGGTAATCAACGAAGTAAGCCATCTAGAGAGAGAGACTTTAGAAACTGGAAGGCCCATTCTACCTTCTGCATAAGAAACAGTTGGTCAGATTTCCTGAATTGTTTGGTCCTGTCTAAATAGTACCTAAGTTGGCGATGAATATCTAAACAGTGTAACTTTTGTTCTGACCTATTAGAATAATTTGGGAAGAAAACAGGAAGCTCAATGGTTTGATTCAAATTTGCCAATGAAGCTACTTTGGGCAAAAAAGACAGGTTAGTACACAAGGACACCCTGTCTTTATGAAATACCAGATAAGGGGGTCGACTACACAGAGCATGGAGTTCAGAGACTCTTCTAGTTGAAGTGATAGCTACTAAAAAGAGAGTCTTCCAAGAAAGCAACTTTAAAGAACATGAAGCCGTAGGTTCAAAAGGGGGAAGAATTAAGGATGTCAGAACCAAGGTGAGATCTCATTGAGGAGGAGGATCTCTGATGGGTGGTTTGAGGAGAAAAACTCCCTTTAAAAAGCCTTGCAGAGTTTGTGAGACATAATGGAGGACTCTGAGACTCCAACATGAAAGTTCGATATTGCTGCCAATTGAACTCTAATGGTAGATGGGGACGAACCTGAGTGGAAAAGTTCGGCTAGAAAGTCTAGAACTGTTTGAATAGAAGCAGTGAAAGGATCTATATTCTTTGACTGCGCCCAATAGGAAAAACGTTTCCACTTGCTAAGATAAATCTTCCGAGTGGAAGATTTATGAGAAGCTATCAAGATATCTCTAACTGAGTGAGATATCAAAGGAAGCCTGGCTAAGGTCGGAATTGGAGGAACCACGCTGTGAGGTTCAGAGAGGGAAGGGAGTGGTGCAACTGACCCGACTGATGGGTCAAGAGGTCTGGAACTGGGTCCAGATGCCAAGGTTGTTCCAACAGATAACAGTGGAGAAAAGGGAACCAAACCTGTCGAGGCCAGTAAGGGGCAATGAGGATCATGGAAGCTTCCTGAGTGATGCCTTTCTGTATCAGCTGGGATATCACTGGGAAGGGAGGAAAGGCATACAGAAGTCCCCGGGGCCAAACGTGTACTAGAGCGTCTCTGCTGGGGTGGCCTGGTTGGGGAAAGAGGGTGAAGAAATCGTCGCACTTGCTGTTTTGGGGAGTAGCGAAAAGGTCGCAGCAAGGCCTGCCCCACTTTCGAAAAACTTTCTCCAACACTGAATTGTTCAGAGACCACTCGTGAGGCATGAGAATAACTCTGCTCAATTTGTCTGCAATCACATTGGACTTCCCGGGGATGTGCGTTGCTAACAGAAATCGCTGAGAAGAAATCGCCCATTGCCATAGTCTGAGTGCCTCTCGACATAGGGGGTAAGATTTGGTTCCGCCTTGTTTGTTGATGTACCACACTACAGACATGTTGTCTGTTTGAATTGCTATAGTTCCCTTGGGAAGAGAGTCTTGTAGGGCTCGCAACGCTAGAAGCACTGCTCTCATCTCTAGGACGTTTATGTGCAAGTGGCACTCGAACGGTTGCCACATGCCCTGGACTGTCCTGCCCTGGAAATGCCCCCCCCACCCGATCAGGGAGGCGTCCGCTGTCACTGTAGCAACCGGAGGGGGAGGGACGAAAGGTCTCCCTAGGAGGAGCTGAGGAGATGTGATCCACCAATAGAGATGATCCTTGCACGACTGAGTTATCCGAACAGGATGGGACATTGGGAGACTTTGGTAAGACCATTGTGTGAAGAGCATCCATTGTAAAATTCTCATATGGAAGCGAGCTAATGGTAGGAGAGGGATGGCCGCCGCCATAATCCCTAAGACTTTCAGGATTAGTCTGACTTTGACTTTGTTGCTCTGCAAGACAAGAAAGACCTGTTTGTGTATGTCTGCTATCCTCTGCTCTGTGAGTCTGGCTGACATCTTGACTGTGTCTAGATTTGTGCCTATGAAGGTAATAACACGACAAGGCGACAAGACAGACTTTTTGTAGTTTATTGATATGCCTAGTGCCTGACATGTGTGAAAAGTGTAGTCTCTGGCGAGAAGTAAAAGATGCTTGGTGGGGGCTGTAAGGAGCCAGTCGTCTAAATAAGGAAACACCTGGAATCCTTGTCGTTTCAGGTGAGAGGCTACCACTGCCATGCATTTGGTAAACACTCGGGGGGCTGTAGTGAGACCAAAGGGCAGGGCTCTGAATTGAAAATGACTGGTTCCCAGCCTGAAGCGGAGAAATCTCCTGGAGCGTCGACTCATCTTGATGTGATAGTACGCATCCTGGAGATCTATCGAGCACATCCAGTTGTCCCGCCCCAAAAGTGGAAGAATGGACTGCAGCGTGACCATCTGGAACTTTGTTTTCTTGACAAACTTGTTCAAGTTGCTGAGATCCAAAATGGGTCTCCAGTCCCCTGTTTTCTTTGAGCCAAAAAGAATTTGGAGTAGATCCCGGATCCTACTTGGTCTGCTGGAACTGGTTGAATGGCTCTTTTTGCGAGCAGCTTTGAAATTTCTAATGCTGCTTGCTCCCTTTGACTGGGTGGAACGTCTGGAAGGGATTTTTTGGACTGCTTCGGAATGAAAAGGAAAGGGATTCTGTAGCCTTCAGAAATGATAGACTGTACCCACTTGTCTTGAGTTAGGGATAGCCAGGCTTTTGGGTACAGTGATAACCTTCCCCCGACTGCCTCCGAAGGTGGGCAGTCGGGCAACACCTCAGGGATGCTGAAAGGGCTTGTCGGAAAAGGATTCTCGACTGCCCTGATTCTGCGGGCCCCCTCTGCCCCTGGTACGGCATCTACCATTGTTGTTCCCCCCTCTGCCTCTAGAGGGGAAACGACTCTGTGCGTCAGGCAAGTCTCCTTGAGATTGTTTATGGAACCACATCTTTCCCCTTCTGACCTTTGGGGTAAGGTCTAGAAGGAGTAGAAAAACGGACTCCGACGGCAGAAAGAGTCTTGCCATCAGTCTCGCACCTAGTCAGGGTTTCCTTCACTTGAGGACCAAAAAGGGATGATCCATCAAAGGGGGAATTAGTGAAGGATGCCTTAAAAGGGTCCGCAAAGTTACAAAGCCGCATCCAGGCGTGTCTACGCAAGGCTACACCTGTACCTGCCGCTCTACTTGCTCCATCCGCCGCATATGAAAGGAGGCATGGAAGAGTTGGTTATAGAATTAATGGTAGCCAGCTGAGAGTTCATCCTATCCTGAAAACCCGCAGCTGTTGGGTCCTTCAACATTTCACTCGCTTCTTTGAGTAAATCCCTCTGAAGACGAGTAAAATGACACAGGTAATTCAGCGATCTCATAGTAAAGGTCGCTGATGAGAACATCCGCTTCCGCACCTGTCCATCGACCTAGACTCCTTGTTAGGAGGATGAACAGGCACCGAAGGATCAGCTAACTCCTTCTTGGTAGCCGCAGCCACCACCATAGCATCAACAGAGACGCCTTTGGTCAGAAATTCTTTATCCTTGGGGGCCGTGATGAACTTTGATGGTCTCCTGGGGGTGGGTTCCACTGAGTCAGGAGCCGCCCAAGCCTTCTTTGCCACCACTTGCATAAGGGGGTCAAAGGGAGGGGACACCCAGGAGGTGGAAGGGCGAGAGCCAAACGCCTCAAGATACACTGATTCATCCTCTGAAGGATTGAGGGATGGCCGATTCCCCCTCTGTTTTAAGATTTCAAGGATGTCTACAAAGGAGACATCTTCAGAGGGGGAATGAGGGGAACCTTCAGACTCCTCTAAATCAGTGTCAGAGGTGACAGACTCAGGGGAGTCAATGTGCTTCCTCTTGCACTGCCTCTTCCTAGGGGGCTCTCCTACAGGGTCAGGAGAGGCCTCGGAAGAGGAGGAGATCCCCACAGGGGAAACTTGAGGAGCTGGCTCTCTATGGTCGGGGATGAGAGAGTGAGTAGAAATCACCGGAGGCACCATAGGGGGAGGGGCAGAAAGAACCGACTGTGGAGTTGAACCTGGTTCCAACACGCTCCTCATGACCTCGAAGGCACCCCTGTCAGGCAGAGCCGGAGGTCTCCGTTCCGAAAAACTGGAAACCTCCCCCAGCACCGACAGTGATGGCTCCGAGGCCGATGTCGGAGCTGAACTCACCAGCGCCGAAGCACCGAGAGGGAGAGCGGGGTCGGACAAGGGTCTGATGCCACTCGCCCCCTCGGAGCCGACGAGGGAAGTCCGGCGCCGAGATTCTTCCAAGGAAGACATCGGAGCCGATGAGGGTACCGAAGACAAAGGTATCGGTTCCGACGCTACCACAGTCTCGGGTCCGAGCCGCCCCGGCTCCGAACTCAAAAGAGTCAGAGGAGGAATTAAAGTGATAGGAGAAGGTCTCGACTGTTGAGTCAGACTTTGAAGCATCTGGGCTAATGCCTCGGACTTAAGAAGTCGACTCACTACTCTCTGAAGGTCATGGTCCGATAACCTGGAAGACCTAGAAGAGTGGGATCTATGGCTCCGTTCAGACAGCAAGGGTGATGCTGGAGCCGAATGAACGGAGTCAATAGATGGAGATTGGGACCTTTTTCTAGATGTCGGTTCCGATAAAATAATCGGAGCCGACAGAGTAATGTCTTTCTCGGCTCCAGCCGGAGCCGAGGACACCGTAGGGGCTTGTATTCGAGATTCATCGGCTCCGGCCGGAGCCGATGTTCGAATAGCTTTAGGGCCTCCAGAAGAAGGCTCAGATGCTGGAGCCGAAGGTCTGGAAGACTTAGAGGGTTTCCCCGATGACTGAGTCGAGGGACCCTCAGGCTTAAGTAAGCCCCTTAAAATAAGTTTATTTTTTCACTCCTGCAGGACTCTAGGGCTGAAGCCATGGCAAACAGCACATGAGTCCTGCAGGTGCAAAGGTCCCAGGCAGTACACACAAGAAGTATGACCGTCTGTCAGAGACATCTTCTGACAGCACGAGTCACACTTCTTAAAGCCTGAGACCTTCGATTCCTTAGACATAACTAAGGGAAAAGTGAAATCACCCAAGCACACACACACACCGATTACACTTAGGAGTGATTTAAACTAATTTAAAATAAATTATAGTAACTAGAAATAAAAAATCCCTACAACACACAGTCACTCACTAGGAAGGGAGGGACTGGGCCTAGGGCCCGAGGGAAAAAAATCTAGAGATTTGTGGAAAAAAGGGGGTGGAAAGTTAACGGGAATGGGATAGACTATATCTAAACTAACTATATAGATAAAAAACTAACTTTAACAGGGGAAAAGGCTAAGAAACTAGTTCTTTACCAAAAAACTAACCTGAGCCGGTAGGAACACACCTCGATCGCTGTAGCGGCAAACGAGATCTGAGGAGTTACCGCCTAGCATTGTGGGATATAGGGGAGCCTCGAGCCGGTGGAACTAGCTCTCGAGCTTTTAGAGTGGCCGAGTCGGAGCCGAGGATCGGCTCTGAACCCATCCAGCAAGAATGAAGGCAAGATTGACAACTTAACATCCAACGTTTGCAGTAAGGAGAACTGTGGCGCAGAAGCTGCACAAGAGGAAAGAGTCTTGCTGAGCATTCTTACAAAAGCTCTTCCTGTGCAGGTACGTCTGACCCTGTGGTTCTAGTCAAAGAGAAAATACAGTCAAAACTGCAGTGGGACACATGGTATTCTACTGTGAAGATCTAGATAGTGTCTTACAAGGGTCATTCTTGAGCCTAGATTAAGGCAGCTCACTGAGTTTATTTGGTGCCTTCATCAGTAGGTGGGTTTAGAACCAGAACAGCGGATATGAATATCTGAAAGCCTTAAACCCACAATATCCCACAGAAGCATATCTTACCATACATGTGCAAAGCTCTTGGTAAACTTGCCTTGTGAAAAATTAAAAATGCTGTAGTTTTTGAGACATATGCTAAAAAAAAAAAAGATTACAAAATAGTCAGCAGTGCGATACTTAAATAAATGTAATCAGCTGGTCTGTAAAGGGTATTAGCCATTGTAGGGCTGAAGGTGCAGAATCCTGGTACCACCAAGTTGCCTTGATAGTATCTTAAATGGCTGGAGCCTGGGGCAGGGTAAACCATTGCTACTCAGGCTCCTTCGTCATGAATTCCACCAGGCATTTCTGGGGGGAAAAGGACAAAGGGCAGTCTGAGCTGTCTGCATAAGCTTGAGGCTTCTCCAAAGCAGACGTCAAGCTGAGAATATGCAGACTGGGATAGACACTCATGTATGCCTACCACTGACACAGTAACCTTGAGATCATTCAAATCCTTAGAACACCACGACCCCATGTTACTCACACGCATGAGTTTGCTTCAGGGCTAGTTTATGTAGCATCAGCAATGGGCACCACAGAAACAAGAAATGGAACAAGATCCTTCCCTTTCAATAATTAGGGGCAACGTATGCTTCAGACCAAAACACAACAGTCTGCTTCTGCACAAGCTTCTCAAGATTCCACCAGACACTGAACATTTCTGTGATGTCCAGACTCTTGGTGGTGGGAGACCATATGGACATTTTCTGACTAGAACCTGCTGAGTTATGCAGGCCTTCATCCTGGGTGTAGAGAAGGAACCCCCCCCCCCTCCGATCTCAAAGTTAAAAAAAAAAGAGAGAGAGGATTACACTGGGCTCAATCCCTTGCTACTTAAGACTTCACCACCTGAAGGGTCATGGAGTGCTAGGTGGACAAAGGACTTACTCCAAGGAGGTTGAGGCATGAAAATGATTTTTGAGTCTTTGTCCCTCTGCAACATTCCAACTTAGCACACATCTGTGTTGCATTCTTGAATGCAAATTGTGTTTAACTGAACTGTGGAAGAAACTAAGATAAATCATTTTTATTTAAGGTAAGAAGATGACAAGTTTTAATCTGTGACAGCTGCCATATAAAACTGCTCTGTGGATATTTTTGCTTTCTCGGTTTATAGTTTGTACACAATGTTTTCTCATCTTTTGCTGTTTTATTGCAGTGCTGCTTTGCTTTAAATTTATTCTAATTCAAATTTGTTTTTCTTGGAGTTTTAAAAAAGGTCTTGGTTAGTGCCAGTTGGCAAATGTATGTACTGTATTCTTTTACAGCAATGTCTTTAAATGTTTCAGAATTGTGGGAACAGATGAGAAACAACAACTTAATTACAGTAAAAAGAAAGTACAGTCGTGAAAGTAAACTTAACAGTAATGTTCGAATGATCACTGCTGCGGTAGCCTAAGCTATACAGATCATATCCTGCATACGATATAACAGCCCAATAACTACCAAAGCTTCAGGGCACCTTCCATGTGCCAAAACCATCAGTCAGCTCGAGCTGAGCTCACTTAAAAGGCTGGTTTGGGTGCCAAAGCAGACTACTTGGCTTCATGTACGGGTTTGGGAACTGAGAGATGGAGTCCTAAGAAGACACTGCTAGGAAAAGAAAAAAAATACATATTCACATCCTGGCACAGAAAAAATAAAAAACATAAAAAAATAAGAGAGATGGAGGATGAGGTGGCTACTGCAGTAGTGATCATTCGAACATCTACTGTTATGGTAAGTTTACTTACACAATTGTACCATGTTCGTCACAGTGATCATTGCTCCAATAGCCTAGGCTTTATGGGTAGATTACCATAGCTCAGAATAATTGGGAGGTGGAAGATGAAGAGTCCAGGAGCACCTAGAGAAAAAGGTAGATACTACATACTGCTATGTAAAAGTATGCACAGACAACCAAGCTGCTGTGTCTAGAATACGTCGTGTTCAATCTTTTCCAAACACTCACAGATGAAGGCAAGGCCCCTGGTAGGTAGTGTGTGCTTTGACCCTACCTGGAATAGTTTTGTTGTGGTGGGAATAAAACGTAATAGCTTAAGACAACCATTTGGAAATAGTTTGCTTTGACACAGGTCATCCCTTCTTACCTTCACAAGAAAGGAACAGCTGATTGAAAGTTCTGAAATATTTTAGTCAAAGATAACCCTTTGGAAATAGTCTGCTTTGACACCAGTTGCCCCTTCTTATCTTCACAAGAAATGAACTGATTGGAAGTTCTGAAAGATTTTGTTCTTTCGAGACAGTACCTGACTTGTCTGTGGACATCCATGGTATGAAGTATCTTTTCTCGCTCATTTTTGGGTTCTGAAAAGAAAACAGGGATATGGATATAGGCATAAAAGAAGCATTAGTTCTTAACCTTGCCTCTGTGAAAAATGAAATAGGGTTGACCCACCATAAGAGCTTGCAGCTGGGTACTCTTTTGCAGAGGTTAGAGCAACCAACAAAACTGTTTTCCATGTTAAGAACCTCAAAAGTCAGCCAGATGAGCTGGTTCAAGTGCAGCAGTTATTAACTTCTCTAATGCAAAATTAAGATCTCAAGGAGATACTTCTTATGTAGCACCCTTTTCAAAAAAAAATATCACATGACAATGCACTGAAAGAGGGGGATCCATGAGCAGACATGCTGAAATGGACAACAAATAAGCCCTAATAGAGGAGTAAGACAGGCCATAGGATAGTAACTCACACAAATACTTTAAAACCAGAAAAACACTAGCCCTGAATGGGTGCTGGCACCATCTAGAAAACATTTTCCATTTGCATACACGATTTTCTAGTAGCAGGCCGCCTTGTCTCCACTAGTATGTGCTGCACATCCTCAGTAAACAAGTGCCTAGAAGGTATTAAGACACAGTCATCCAGGAGATCAGATGTAGTGGTTTGGGGTCATGATGTATCACATATCCCTCATTTTTGCATAAGGAAATCCAGTCTTTGAGGAAGCTTATGGTAACTGCCCCTGGCGATTTCAAAAAGGGAAAACCACTGCTGCCTGGGCGAGAAGGGAGTCACCACAATGATCTCTGGGTTTTCTTCTGAATCTGCCCAAGTACCATGGATATCAGTGGAAAAGATGGAAAAGCATACAGGCACATTCTTGTCCAAGAGAAAAAGAAGGTATCCATCTTCCAGGCCTTCTTGCAAGGAGTCATGGAACACAATTTTGCCACTTGATTGTTTAGAGAGGAGACAACAAGGTTTACTGCAGAATTCCTCACAAATGGAGGAAATCTTGGAATAACCCTGTAGATCAATGTGCGAGTATGTACCTTTAAGAAGCTATCCAAGGGCTTGCACAAGTGTATCGGTACTGAGCATGTGCGAGCTTGCCTGCCATTTTGTAGTAAGCTGTTGAGATGTAAGCATGTATGTATGTAAGGTCTGTCTGTTAATCAGTTTGTTTACATGTTATGATGTTGCTATCCATCATGATGTGTTTCTATGCAAAATAAATACCCCGCCTGCTTGTTATCTATGTTAGAGGGGGGCAATCGACATGGTGTCAGAAGCAGCATGTCTAAAGGGCATAGTGTTAAAAGGAAGCAGTCAAAATGACTTGTTGCCAGAAAGCACTCCAGTTTCTTCAATTGAGGTCAGAGAGGCATCTGGTTGGTATTGGAGGAATATACAAGACTACACGTATAATTCGCAAAACAGATCAGAAACAAATTTCAGATGTTAAAACTTGCTCAAATAATTTCTTATTTGCAAAACATGAAACAAGGCATACAGGACACACTAAACAATATTGTAATAAGCCAATATGTACGGTATTGATAAAAATATTCAAATTACTATGGAAAATGTTTGAAATAAAGTCCAAATTGCATAAAATGAATAAAATAAGAGGAAAAGAAAGCATTTTTCACTAAGCATGTATTTTTCGTATTAACTAAACATATGTGAGTTATCAGAAGTGTAGAAACTGTTTGCATGTTTGTGCAGTATTACAGTAAAGTTATTTCTCAGAATACAGCCATTACAGAGCATATTTTGCAAAGTACAGTATTTCGAAGAGTTTATAGTGCATCTGAATGTCATTAAAGCAGAACAGTTTGTACATTATTATAAGGGCCACATTTTCAGTGTGTTTGTGCACACTTTGTGGGCATGGCAGACAGATTTCGAAAACCCAGTGAACTTGTGTTTGTCAATAATACTGCAGAGAACTGGAGAGTGTTTGAGCAAGAGTACAACATTTTCATACAGGCTGCATTTGCCGATAAAGATGACCGTACAAAGACATTTATTCTACTTAATTTAGCTGGGGCAGAAGCCAGTGAAAGGGAGTGTTCATTTGTGTATGCACCTGCTATCTATACAGGGGGAAAACCATCATACTGTTGTACCGGCTGAGTCAAGGAAGGACCCTGAGTGATTAAAATGTAAATTTAGAAAAATTTTTAACCCTCAGACATATGTTAAAATGGAAAGTCACTTATTTTATACAAGGGATCAAAAGCCTGGTAAAACTTTTGCAGCATACATAACTGACTTGAGGAATAAAGCTAAGACATGCAGATTTGAAGATTTAAGGGATGAGTTGATAAAAGACAGACTTGTGTGTGCTATTAAAGATGATGATGTGAGGAAGATTTTGTTTCCTGACAGTGATTTAACTTTGAGTAAGGCCGCTGAGATTTGTCAGATATACGAGTTCACAGAAAAACACACAAATATGCTTACAAATGAGAGATGCATGCTTCCAGTAACTTCTAGAGCTCATGTTGATAGTATGCAGCATGTGGTTAAAAGAAACACTCCCAAGCACATGACAGCAGCTGTAGCCCCTGCAGCACCTACTGGTAAACCCCAGAGCTTTCCAGCAAATTCTAGAGTTCACACAGTCTCAGTGAAGCATGAGTGAGTTAGCAAACTCAAAGTATAGGCCCCTACCTAGTTTCACTGTCAGCTGTCATAATTGTGGTATAAATAATGAATCTAAAAGGGAGAAATGTTTAGCTTTTGGTCAGCAATGCCATAAATGCAATAAGGGGAATAATTTCAAGAGGTTTTGTAAATCAAAAGGCCCACATTCTTTTATTAAAAGGGAACATTTCAAGAACTGAGTTGCTCAATTAGGAAACTGCAACCCTATACTTTATGTTGATGGTGTGTCTGTGCTTCACTGAACAGTTAATGCAGTAGATTTAAGGACAAAGAATTAATTATTTTGTACTGTTCGGATAAATGGCAAACCCACAGACCAAAAAGTTGACACAGGTTCCAAGTGCAATGTTATGTCAACAGAAACATTTGCTGGTGTGTGTCATTGTGAAAGGCTTGATTTGGCAGTGTGTGCGAAGCTTGTTGCTTATGGTGGTGAAGAAATTCAGACTGAAGGCTCAGTAGTGCTTTCATGTTACTCTGCTGGGAGCTGTTATGACTTGTTCTTTTATGTGGTCAAGAGGCAATTATTAGGGCTCGGAGACAGTTTGAAAATGGGACTGCTTTCATTTAATAAGGAAGTCCATCAAGTTAGCTTAAAAGACCACTGCTCTAATTTTACCCAGTATATTTTTTCTACCTAGGATGATCTTTTCGAAGACAAACTAGGGAAGCTTCAAGTTGTGTACTCCATGAAGTTAGACCTAGTTATCAGTCCAGCTTGAAAAGTTCCAATAGCCACGTAGGACAGAGTTAAAGCAGAGTTAGATGGTGCGACAAGGTGTGATTTGTCCAGTTGATGTCCCTACCGAATGGGTACCTTCCATGGTAGTAGCTCATAAGAGAAGCTCAGATGACATTAGAATACGTATTGATCCATGAGATTTGAACAAAGCACTAAAAAGACTTCATCATCCAATGCGCAAGATGTCGCCACTTTGATGCCAAATGCCAGGAATTTTTCTGTCTTAGATGCAGAGTGTTCATTTTGGCAAATTCAGCTTGATAAGAAATTATCATTGCTCACTACTTTCAGTACTCCATTTGGAAGGTATAGATTTTTGAGAATGCCATTTGGGATAAATTCTGCAACTGAAGTCTTTCAATGTGCAATGGAGCAGCTTTTCTCGGGGTATCCTGGTGCTATCACAGTTGACGGCATACTAGTAGTAGGTAATAGTGAAGCTGAGCATGACAGAAACCTCAGTAAAGTTCTGGAAAGAGCACATCAAGTGAATCTTAAGCTCAAGCCATAGAAATGCAAATTCAGGCTACAAGAGGTTACTTATGTTGGTCATTTATTTATCAGTTCAGACCTATGACCAGATCCTTCTAAGCAAACAGCCATTCTCGAGTTGCCATTCAAGACTTGCAACGTTTTCTTTTCATGGTTAACTATATAGGCAAGTTCATTCCAGACTTGAGCTAACTTTCAGCACCGGTCAGAGAGCTGACACTTAAAGATGACTCCTGGTCTTAATTACACCACCACCAAAGAGTATTTGACATCCTGAAACACAGAATTGCTAGTCCACCAACTCTCAGATACTATGATGTTCACAAGCCAGTCGTTCTTTCCTGTGATGCTTTGAAATTTGGTCTTGGTGCAGTCATTCTACAAGAGGGTCAATGTGTTTCCTATGCATCGAGAACTCTTACACAAAATGAAATGCAATATGCTCAGATTGAGAAAGAGCTTTTGGCAATTGTGTTTGCATGTTCAAAGTTCCATGATTATGTTTATGGTAGACCTATCCAGATCGAAACAGACCACCAATCTCCAGTCACGATCTTGAGAAAGCCTATACATTCAGCTCCAGCCAGATTGCAACGTATGATGTTGAGATTGCAAAAAAAAGAAGTTATGTCTTACCATAACATTCCATCTGTGTTGTAGATTTTTATTCATTCATTACTGTTGGGACTTCAGTTCCATCTTCGGAACCAAAACTGCCGTTTCCAAGCTCGAGCCAGCCAAAAACTCTCAGCTAAGACCTACCCATAATGCCCCTCTCACAGTCTCTCCAGACCGAGTTTGCCCGCCCTTATAATACAGAGATAGTGAGAGAAAAACAGAAGGAGGTTCTGTCTGAGCAAATACCTTAACTAGGAATTCCTAAAGTCCACTAGGAGTCCAGGCAGGGGGAAGGAGGGCGGGAAGTAATGAATGAATAAAGATCTACAACACAGATGGAACTTTTTGGCAAGACATAACTTCTTTATCTGATATTGTAAATCTTTATTCATTCCTTACTGTTAGGACAGAGTCCCCAGCTACTTGAGTCCTGGGTGGCCCTAAGGAAGGATATTCCTGAGCACCATAGAACCAAAAGATGCTCGTCCCCTGGAGGCCAAATCCAATTTGTAATGAGATATAAAGGTATGAGGTCTTGCCCAAGTGGCTGCTGCGCAGATATCATCCATAGAGGCTCTGGAATGAAAAGCCACAGAAGTAGCCATCGATCTAGTAGACTGAGCCTTTATTCTGGAAGGTAAGGATAGCTTATTCTGTTGGTAGATAAAAGTAATTACGTTTCTAAGCCAGGAGGATAGAGTCACCTTGGAGACAGGTTTACCCAATCTGGGTCCTGCAAAGGCCACAAACAATTGATCAGTTTTCCTGAAAGATTTAGTCCTGTCCAAGTAACAACGACGTTGCCAATGCACATCAAGGGTGTGCAAAAGGTAGTCCCCTCTGTTTGAATGCTGAGGGAAGAAAACCAGCAGATCAATAGATTGGTTAATGGAGCATTCAGAAATTACCTGGGGCAAGAAAGAAGGGTCACTATGAAGGGACACTCTATCCATGTGGAAGTTCAAGTAAGGTCTCTTGACACTCAAGGCCTGCAACTCAGATACTCTCCTTGCTGAGGTAAGTGCTACAAAAAGTAGAGTCTTACATGATAAAAAAAATTATATCACAAGAGTCAAAGGGCTCAAAAGGAGGGCCTGTTAATGACTGAAGTACCAAAGTCAAGTCCCAGGGTTCTATGGGGGGCTTGACACGAGGTTTAATGTGTAATACACTCCTTTCAAAAAGGTTTTGCACAGGTGATGAGACACAAGAGAAGAATTATCAAATCCATTATGAAAATTTGCAATAGTTGCTAAATGTACAGTGATTGTCGATGCTGAGGCGCCTGCATGTAGAAGAGTCATCAGGTATTGTAGAATATTTTGAATAGGCATAGAGAAAGGATCTAAGTTCTGATCTTTGGCCCAAATAGAGAACCTAGTCCATTTGCTAGAATAAATTTTCCTGCTGGAAGGTTTGTGTGAAGCCAGAAGGATTTCACAAAAGGAAGATGAGATATCGGGCAGCCTGGCAACCATTGGAAGTGGAGGAACCAAGCTGTGAGCTTGAGGCTGTGGAGATTGGGGTGAATCAGTCCGTGAGGATGAGATAGCAGACCTTGGGAGTGATCCAGGATCCACAGGCTGTGAATCAGATGAGGCCATAGGAACGGGAACCAGACTTGATGGAGCCAATAGGGGGCAATGAGGATCACTTTGCTTCTCAACCTTTGAGCTTTCTGGAGGAATTTTGGGATAAGGAAATGGGGAAAGGCATACAGTAGACCCGGGGGCCAATCGTGCATTAGAGCGTCCCCTTGGGGGTTCCCCCTGAGGGGGGAACACGGCAAAGTAGCTTCTGCATTTGTTATTTAAGGGGGAAGCAAACAGATCGCAAGAAGGCTTGCCCCATTGGCAGAAAATCCAATCCGCTATTACAGATTGAGAGACCACTCGTGAGGCATCAGGATGTTCCTGCTCAGATTGTCCGCAATAAGGTTGGAACTCCCGGGAATGTGCGTTGCTACAAGAAAGCGGTTGGAAGCTATCGCCCAGTGCCAAATCCTCATGGCTTCCCTACACAGGGGGTAAGACCTGGTTCCGCCTTGTTTGTTGATATACTAGAGGACTGGCATGTTGTTCGAATGAATTGCAATGGTCCCAGAAGGGAGGGATGTATGGAATGCTTGCAACGCTAAGAGAAGTGCCCTCAGTTCCAGGACATTTAGGTGCAAACTGGCCCTCCATGGGGGACCAGGTGCCTTGGACCATCTTTCCCTGGCAATGCCCCCCCACCCTAACAGGGAAGCATCTGTGGTCATCGTGGCCGTGGACTGGGGGAGGCAGAACGGTCAACACCAAATATTCGATTCGGACTTCATCCACCATAGCATTTCTTCCTTGCAAAGGTTTGGAAGATGTATCATGTGGTCGAGTGGGTGAGTTAAGATCAACCATTGTGAAGAAAGGAGCCACTGTAGTATTCTCATGTGCAACCTCGCCAGTGGTACTAGGGGTAATGGCAGCTGCTATGGAGCCCAAGAGCTGCAGTACAAGGCGTGCTGGTACAAAGGTCTGTGGAAGAAGGGCTTGGATTGATGTCTTATTTTTGAAAGCCTGTGAGGAAGGAGGGAAGCTTGACAGGGTGTTGTGTCAAAAACTGCTCCAATGAATTCCAGTGTTTTTGTTGGGGACATCTGAGATTTGTCCTTGTTGATTGTAATCCCCAAGCGGAGAGTGAGGCCTTGAGTGTAAGAGAGGCTGCGGTTAGAAGATTCCTGGTCGGGGTGGTAAGAAGGCAATCATCTAGATACGGAAACACCTGAAATCCTTGTAGTCGAAGATGAGCTACTACAACTGCCAAAACATTTGGTGAACACACGGGGGGCTGTCGAGAGACTGAATGGCAGTGTCCTGAACTGGTAGTGACTGGCTCCCAGCCGGAAGTGGAGAAATCTCCGGGAGCAGTAACCCATCTTTATGTGGTAATACGCATCCTGGAGATCTATAGAGCACATCCAGTTGTCCCTCCCTAGAAAGAGGAGAATGGACTGTACCATGACTATCCGGAATCTTTGAGGTTTGATAAATTTGTTCAATAGGCTGAGATCCAGGATTGGTCTCCAGTCCCGTCTTTTTTGGCACTGAAAAGAACCTTGAGTAAAACCTGGATCCTCTCTGGTCTGGTGGGACTGGTTGGATGACTCTTTTTCTTAGCAGCTTTTTTATTTCTAAGGCTGCTATCTCCCTCTGATTGGGTGGGACATCGGAGATTCATTTGACGTGTCTGGGAGTTAAATCGAATGGTATCTGGTGCCTCTGGATATTATTCTCTGCACCCAAACATCGGTAGTAAGTTGCCAGACTGGTAGGTGCAGAGAAAAACGACCCCTGACTGCTTCCAGAGGAAAGCTGGCCGATGCTCTGGAGTGCTGGTAGGGTTGGCCAGAGAAGGAATCTCTAGCGCCCTGGTTACGCCGACCCCATCTACCTCGAAAAGGGCATCTTCCAGATGAGTTGCCCCCTCTGCCCCAGGGGGATTGCTCACCACGGGTGTTACGAAAAGATCCTTGGGATTTTTTGAACCACAATTTTCTTCCCCTCTGGTTCCTGGAGTAGGACCTCTGGGGGGTGGAAAAACATATATCCACAGCAGACAAGGTCTTTCCGTCTTTTTCAC
Organism: Protopterus annectens; assembly: GCF_019279795.1. Classification (NCBI taxonomy): domain Eukaryota; kingdom Metazoa; phylum Chordata; order Ceratodontiformes; family Protopteridae; genus Protopterus; species Protopterus annectens. The sequence continues at coordinate 49,521,813 of NC_056732.1, read as the reverse complement.
TTCTTGCTAGTGTCTCTCATACTTTGGGACCAAAAAGTGCAGATTCGTCAACAGGTGTGTTGACAAAGGAAGATTTAAAGGGGTCTGCGAAATCATACAAATGCATCCAAGCATTACGTCTCATGACAATGCCTGATGCAGCAGCTCGGGCTGCCCCCCCGGTGGTGTGAGATATCAAATGCATTAAGGAGTTTGTGATAGATTCAAGGGTAGCTAGCTGCGAGGCGACAGTGTCACACACCTCATCAGGCAGTAACCCTGCCAAAGAGGAAGACTTTTCAGAGATTAGGTCTCTTTGGAGGTGAGTAAGTGTGCCAGATAGTTCAGTGACTGAATGGCAAAGGTCGCTGATGCAAAGGTCTGCTTCCCTAGTCTGTCCATGGACAGAGACTCCCTGTACGGAGGATGAACAGTGGAACTATCTTCTGCCAGTTCCTTCTTGGTGGCTGCCACCATGACCATGGAATCCAGGAGGATAAACAGGAGAACATGCCATGAAGGATTCCGGGCCAAAGGGGCCAGAAGGTCTAGCTGAAGTGGGCAATCCCCTAGCTGCCAGAAGCTGGTCCACAACCTGCACTACATCTAGTTCAGAAAGACTCCTGGTGAATCTATAGAAGGCTGCTGAAGGATAATTGGGTCTTTTATGAAAAGGGCTAAACCGATGCCCCAAAAAAGGGGCGTACATTGGAGAGTATCTGGTTCTTGGGAGATAATCGACTTTAGGAACCAAGGTCATAGTCTGTGGAGCTGAGTAAGCCATCGGCACCGTGGCCGGGGATGGTGGCGAAGCAGGTATGGTCGTGAAAGCCAATGTCGGAACCAAGGACGGCACCGAAGCCGATGGTGCCAAGGCTGGAACCGAAACAGGCGTCATCATCAGAGACGGCACCGAGGGCGAAGACACAGGGCCTGATGTTGAAGAGGTCTGTGCAGAGGGCACTGGAGAAGCATGTAGCTGACTCAGTTCCGTAACTGACAGAGATGCAGGAACTGAATGACTCCATTTTTCCTTGTGTTTCTTGGTATTAGGAGGGGGTGAGACCTCCAACCCAGAGAGAGCCTCCGAAAAAGGGGTTTTGATTAAACCTTTTAGAATTAGCTTGTTTTTGCACTCTGCTAGAGTGCGACTGCTAAAACTGGAACAAATATCACAATCAGCATTTATATGGTCCATGCCCAAACAGTAAACGCATCGAGCATGGCCGTCTGAGTTGGGCATCTTACACCCACACTTGTCAAACTGTTTAAACCCCAACTTAACTTTGTCTGACATAGTACAAGCAACAAAAGGCTATCCTAAATGAAACAAAGGAAAGAAAAGGAGAAAATACCAACGATGGTATTTTAAAAATACCACAAGTGGTAAAGGAAGGCCTACCAAAGGCAGGAGAGAGGGACAGGACCAACAATGGTAGAGATTAATCTACCAAAGGTTAAGGGTAGGAAATAGAAGAAGGTAATAGGCGATTAGTAAGAAAAGGCTATACTGACTTAAAAAAACGAAGTTTAAGATAAATTACACAAAAAATTCACAACTTTCCACTTAGCTTTGAGACAGATGGCTAGGCACGTCTGACTCGGAATGCAGCAAACGAGATCTAGAGAGACTATGAGAGGGGCATTATGGGTAGGTCTTAGCTGAGAGTTTTTGACTGGCGGGAGCATGGAAACAGCCATGTCGGTTCCTAGGACGGAACAGAAGTCCTAACAGTAAGGAATGAATAAAGATTTACAACATCAGATGTATAATTTCACTCTTGTCTACAAGAAAGGCAAAATTCTTTATCTAGCTGATATATTATCCAGATTACCCAGAAACACAAATTAACAGCATGAGAACAAGAATCTCGATTTTGAAGTCATGGAAGTGAGATTTTTTTCTTCCACATGTCTTGATGAGCTGAGAGATCACAGCCACAGATCCAGTTTTACAAAGGCTCAGCCACTTTATCAAACAAGGATGGCCGTCAAAGCAATGCAGTTTACTTCAAGAAGTGCAACCTTATTTTCCATACAGAGACGAGATTCTGTCTGACAAAGGTATCATTATGAAAGGTCCAAAAGTAATTGTTCCAAAGTACTTGCAACAAGAGTAAAAACTATCTTGCATCGTGGTCAACCAGGAAATGACTCTACCAAAATAAGGGCGAGAGGTCTAGTATTTTGGCCTTCTATGTCACAAGATATTGAGAGATTACTTTTATCTTGTTCTGTGTGTTATAGTACTAAGCCACATCAACAGAAGCAACCACTTCAGCTAAACCAGATTCATGAACTACCTTGGTCGACAAGTAGCCAAAGACATTTTTGAGTGGAATGGTCAACATTATTTGTGATTAGTAGACTCTTACTCCAATTGGTTCAAGATAGACCTACTTCCTAACCTAGCATCCAGTGCTGTCATAACTAAGATGAAGTGTCAGTTTGCAGTCCATGGTAGTCCCCACACAGTTATTTCTGAAAATGGCAAGCAGTTTACAAGCAAACAGTTCAGAAGATTTGCTGAAGAATGGGACTTTACTCATGTCATGAGTAGCCCTAAGTATCCGCAGCCAAATGGCTTGGCAGAATGTACAGTTTAAAGTGCAAAACAGTTACTAGAGAAGTCTAAACAAGATAATAGTGATGTTTTCTTGAATCTCAAACATTCCTTGTGATAAACATCTTGAATCACCTGTTCAGAGAGTTCTGTTGAGACAAACCAGAACCACATTACTAATCAGGAGGCAATTGTTGGTTCCATGTGTCAAGAACAACAGGTTAATGAAAACCATTCTGTTGAAGCAGCGTTTAACCCAGAAGTCCTACTAAGATAAGACCAGTAAACTGCTCAATCCATTATGAGAAGGCAAAGTGGTAAGGATACAAATGTCCAAAGGCTAAGATCGGATTGGAGTCGTGAGGAATATTTGCCCAGGGCCACGATCGTACATTGTGGAATCACAAGGAGCACAGTTGAGGCAGAAAGTACAGTTTTGTACCTACCATAAATGTAGATGTTCGAGTGTTCACCCTGCTGCAGTCATCACACTTGGGGTTATCCTGCCGTCAGGCGGTCCCGCAGTCGGCCTGAGTTCCAAAGTCTTGGTCCGGCGTCGGTTGCTGTCGCTTCTTCTCTGACGTCAGTGTGCCAGGGGTATACAAGAGGCACCCGACGCCATTTTCTTCAGTTTTTCTTGCCCCAGATGTCAGGTGCCCCCCCCAATAGGAGGTCACTACATATTGCCAATAAAATAAGCAAAGAACATACAAAGCATACCTTCAGCTATAAGCAAATACACCACCAAGGTTGTATCAGATAGAAAGGCATAGAAAGGTTCAGTTAGATCAGAGGGGATGGAGGGAGGGTAACCTGGACTGCAGCAGGGTGAACACTCGAACATCTACATTTATGGTAGGTACAAAACTGTACCATGTTCATCGTGTTACCCTGCTGCAGTCATCACACTTGGGTAGAATCCCAAAGCTAAGGATGGGTGGTGGAGTTAAACAGGGTTAGAAGAGGCTAGTAGGCCCTGCAAAACTGCAGTGGCAAAGCCAGCTCTAGTCTTAGAATATAGGGGTAAGTGATAGTGTTTGGTGAAGGTGTGCACTGAACTCCAAGTTGCAGTTTCCAGAATATCCTTGGTTGGTACCCCCCTGAGAAAGGCTGTAGATGTAGCTTCAGCCCTAGTGGAGTGGGACCTAATGCTAGCAGGGACTGGTTTTCCATGATGAGTGTAGCAGAAACGTATACAATGTCCTATACATTTTGAAATGGTCTGTTTTGAGATAGCTTTCCCTTGTGATGCTGTAGCATAGGATACAAAGAGCTGGTCAGATTTTCTGAAAGCCTTAGTTCTATCCAAGTAGTAACGTAGTTGCCTGTGAATGTCCAAGGAGTGCAGGAGTCTTTCTCCTTTGTTCTGCGGGTTTGGGAAAAAGGTGGGTAAATGGATGGTTTGGTTTAGGGCCACACTGGATACCACCTTTGGCATAAAAGAGGGGTTAGTTCGTAGAGAGACTCTGTCTTGATGAAAAATGAGGAAAGGCTCCACTGCCATTAGTGCCTGCAGCTCTGAGACTCTTCTGGCTGAAGTTATTGCTAGCAGCAGGACAGTTTTCCATGATAGAAACTTTAAATCAGTTGAGAAAGCTGGTTCAAAAGGCGGCAGTGTAAGCTTTTCCAGAACAAAGTTGAGATCCCAAGTTGGTGTTGGTGCTCTCCTGGGCAGTCTTATGTTCTTGGCCCCTCTGAGGTACTGTCTTAGGAGTGGATGTGAAAATAAAGGAGGGTCCGTGTTGTAGTGAGTTGAAATCGCTGAGGCGTGGATCTTAATACATGAAAAGGAAAGTCCTTTGTGCAACATTTCAGTTAAATATTGTAGAATCTGAGGAATGTCTGGCTCTAGGGGATTTTGGCCTTTAGCCTGGTTCCAGGCGCAAAATCTTTTCCATTTGTCTGAATAGGCTTTCCTGGTGCTGGGCCTCCTGGCCCCCAGAATGACATCCATAACAGCTTTAGATAGAGGAGATGGCTGGTTGTTTAGGTGATTTGCCATGCAGCCAGGTTTAAAGTCTTGAGCTGGCTGTGTAGAATCTGACTGTCTTGCTGGGTGAGCAGGTGAGGAATTTCTGGTAAAATCCATGGTGGTCCACGGGCCATATTCCTTAGTATTGGGTACCAGTGCTGGCGTGGCCAGTCTGGAGCAATGAGTATCATTTGTGGCCTCCCTAATCTGACTTTCAGCAGCACCTTTGCTAGATGAGGCAGTAGAGGGAAGGCATACACTGTCAATGTTTTCCAACTGAATGTGAGGGTGTCCACTTTCCAAGCTTGTGGGTGGAATGTCCTTGTGCAAAACTTTTGAAGTTGGTAGTTTTGGGGGTTGGCAAACAGATCTATGTCTGGGTGTCCCCATTTTTGAAATATCATTGCAAATACTTGTGGATCCTGTTTCCACTCGTGGGGATCCATGTTGTTTCTGCTTAGGTCGTCTGCCAATGTGTTTTTCTTTCCTGGCAGGAATTGTGCTTGTAATTGAACTTGGTAAGTCAGTGCTGTGTTCCACAAGGTCATTGCTTGCTTGCCTGCATAGAGGGTAGGAGTGTGTACCCCCTTGCTTGTTTATGTACCACATTACTGTGGTATTGTCTGTCTTTATTATTAGTTGTCCTGGGTGTAAGAGGTCCTTGAAAGCTGTTAGGACATTCTGTACAGCTAGCATTTCTTTTTGATTGATGTGCAGATGCCTTTGATTTGTAGTCCATTTGCCTTGAATGCACTGTCTTGCCATGTGTGCTCCCCAGGCATAGTCCAATGTATCTGTTGTTATCGTTTGCCTGGCTGTGGGTAAGGTAAAAGGCTGACCCTTGTTGAGGTGACATGCCTGTGCCCACCATAGAAACGCCTGTTGAAGACAGGGAATGAGTGGTATCATTGTTTCCAAGCTGTGGCTGTCTTGAGTCCATACGCTTTTCAGGTATCACTGTAATTTCCTCATATGCAATTTTGCAAATGGTATTAGTAGAATGCAAGATGCCATGAATCCCAAGGTCTGCAGAATTTTTCTTGCAGGGAGTTGGGTCTTTGTTGCCATTATTTTGAAGTACTGAGTCAGATGTTGTTGCCTGTCTGGCGTGAGATAAGCCATCTGGGCCGTTGTATTCAAGCTGGCACCCAGGAATATCATGTTCTGTGAGGGCACTAGTTTTGATTTCTTTTCGTTTACTGTGTACCCTAGGCAACTTAGAAGGTGTTTGACAAATGCCAGATGTTGTAAAAGAATGTCCTTGCTTTCTGCTTGAATAAGGCAGTCATCCAAGTATGGGTATATTTGAATTCCTCTTTGTCTGCAGTATGCGATTACTAGTGACAGGCATTTTGTGAAGACCCTGGGCGCAGTACATAAGCCAAAGGGCAGTGCAGAGAATTGATAATGGGTTGAACCTGCAATGAAACAAAGGTATCTTCTGCAATTTTGTCTGATAGGGACATGCAGGTATGCCTCCTTGAGGTCCAATGTTACTAGCCAAGCCTTCTTGCCCAACATGGGAAGAAGCTGCTGTAGTGTTAGCATCTTGAATTTGGGTACTTGCAAGTAGGTGTTTAGAATTGACAGGTCCAGAATGGGTCTCCATGCTTTGTCCTTTCTGGGGACTAGAAAAAGTCTTAAAATCCTTGTCCTTGCTCCTGTGGAGGTACCTGCTGAATGGCTCTCATGTCCATGAGAGCTGTAATTTGTTTTTGTGCCTCTGCCCATTGATTTGGTGGCAGGTTTGGCATTTCTTTTATCCTTGGCAAGGTGTGAAAATGGAATCTGTATCCTTGTGAAACAATGTCTAGGACCCATTTGTCTTTTGTGATGATGTGCCAGTTGTCTGCAAAAAGTGCTAATTTTCCTCCCAAGGGAGCTGCCAAGAGAGCTTTGCTTGGCAGTTTGAGGGTTAAGTCATTGTGTTTGTCTTCTAGAAGTTTGGGGCCCGTCTTCTCCTCCTCTCTGGGTAGTGGCATCCCATTGACCAGGTTTGCAAGGGCCTTATGACTGACCTCTGCCCCTTGGGCGTCTGTATTTGCCCCTCTGTAGTCTGTCAGAAGCTGGAAAGGACCAATTTTTTGTTGGCCAATTTCTGCTGAAACGAGGGGGTTGTACCTGTAAAAAATCCTTGACCGTCTGCATAGACTTTGCCTTATCCTCCATTTTCTTTAAAACCTCTTCAGCTTTTACACCAAATAAGACATCCTGCTGTAAAAGTGCATCTAATAATTTTGCTTTAACATGATCAGGCAGGGTTTGTTCTTTTAACCAAGCATGTCTACGTATGACAGACCCAGTCACAGCTGCTCTACAGGAAGCTTCCAATGAATCAAATCCACATTGTAAAGTATGTTTGCCCACCTGTTCAGCTGCATGCAACAGATCCTGCATTTCCTTGAAGTCAGACTGTTCAGAATGTGTGCTCATCTTTTGTTTTAATTGAGACATTAAGAAAAAAAAAAACTAAATGAAAACTCCAGCAAAGCTAGAACTTTCAAAGAGTGACCTCCCAAACCTCCTGTAACAGAGGCACATGGGATATATGCAAATGACCCTTATGAACATCAGGTGTTTCAGCTATATGGCGATTCTGAATGCCCATGACTTTTACGTTTGAAGTCATTTTAATGGACAATTTCAGGCCAATAAAGCCAAACCCCACTAGCTATGGATATGCATATTTCGGCCTTGTTATGACCTCTTCAGCATAGCATAGGCAGAGTGTTTGACTAAGCTTAAGAAACATGAGGTTGTTATACCCGTCTGATGTCCATTTTTATTAGGGTGATTGCAAAATATCCCACATAACAAATTAAAACAAATAAAAACAAAGAGTAAAAAGGTCACACTGAAAAACCAATGAGAAAAAAAAACTAAATGAAAACTCCAGCCAAGCTAGAACTTTCAAAGAGTTATACCCGTCTGATGTCCAGGGCCTCTGTTACAGGAGGTTTGGGAGGTCACTGTTTGAAAGTTCTAGCTTGGCTGGAGTTTTCATTTATTTTTTTTTCTCATTGGTTTTTCAGTGTGACCTTTTTACTCTTTAATTGAGACATTAGGAATTGCTGATATTTCAGCATGTGAAACTGACAATGTAATGCTCTCATAGCAAGAGTAGCTGAGGTGTATACCTTCTTTCCCCACCTATCTAGTGCTCTGGAGTCCGTTTCAGAGGGTACAGGATTTTTAGCCATAGAAGCCTTAGCCCCTTTGGGACCCTGAGAAATTGTTTCTGGGTCAGCAACAGGGCTTTTATAAAGGAATTTGTGCGAGTCAGGTACTCTATAGTATCTGTCTGGTTTGGCTGGAGCAGGAGGTAGAGAGTCTGGATTTAGACTAGATTCTAAAGTAAACATCATCCACAATGTCTAAAACTGGAGGGATAGCAAGTGGTCTGTGCTGGGGAAGTAAAAGCAACTCTCAGAGCCTTTTTTTTGAATCGGAGTAGTTCCTGGCCTTCCCAGTGGAAATGTCCCCTCATGGTATGTAAAGTTTCCCCAAAGGAATAGTCTTCGGGAGGAGATGCTGAGGGGATAGAGTCTTCAGCATCAGAATATTCTTAAGGGGGAAAGGAGTAATCCTGCTCCTCAGAGGAGTCTGAGGAAATTGAAACCTGGTCAGAGGAGGCAAAATCCTCCTCTTGTCTTGGCCTTTTGTCTGGAGGGGGTTGGGAACCCCTGATTAGGGTAATCAAATCTTCAGCCATCTTAAGCATCTGTTTCTTAGGCATGGGGCCTTGAACAGGAGACTGATGTACAGTCTTTTTAGGTTTTAATGGAGTTTTAAGCTTAGCATACAATTTAATGGTGAGTGTAGTCGGTCTGAAGACACCTTCTGTAACCAAAGGTGTTTCCACCGCACCGGGTTCTCCTTCTGCTATGGTGTTGGTAGGGCCTAATGAAGATGGCTGCATCGGCCTAGTACTCTCAGTTTGAGAATCCAAAGCTGGCTGGGGCTCCAATTCTGTGGTCGTCAGGGGCTGCGTAGGTGCCTCACTGAAAACCAGAGAACCGGCGACAGGCCCAACAGAGGCCTCGGAGTATGGCTTGGTTCTTGGCTGTCTGTCCTTATCTTTGCGTTTTTTATGCATGCCGGTCATCGGTTGCTCCGACGGCATGGTATAATTAAATTTCCTACCAAAGTAGTGTCGAGTGAAATCAAAACGATGCTTGATAGTTAGTTTATTGAACCTAGCACAAAACCGACAACCAGTGACGTCGTGGTCTGGGCCTAGGCAAGGAATACAATAAGAATGGAAGTCCTTATGAGGCATTTGCTTCCCACAAGAAATGCAATTGTTAACTTTTTCTGACATCGGACTGAGGCAAGAAAAGGTTCCCTAACAGGGTACTTAGCTTTATTGAAGACTTCGGACTGAAATTCGATTTGAAAATCTCAGGTGTCGGCCGACCGGCACTTGCGAACTGCTTCTGCTTCGGGCACCGTGCGGCAAGAAAGACTGAAGAAAATGGCATCGGATGCCTCTTATACACCCCTGGCGCACTGACATCAGGGAAGAAGCGACAGCAACCGACGCCGGACCAAGACTTTGGAACTCAGGCCAACTGCGGGACCGCCTGACGGCAGGATAACCCCAAGTGTGATGACTGCAGCAGGGTAACACGATGAACATCTGGAAACACGTGAGCCTATACCACAGCATACAGCACATGAGAAAGACTCTATCTCAGAGTGAGTTGTCCAGTGTTCCTGTTCCAGAGGAAGTTCCAGAGAATATTCCCATTCCTGTGACAAATCCAGAAGTTCCTGATATGAGCTATTCACTGAAAACTGTCCCTGTTGCTAAATTCAATTCAGATTATGTTACCAGATCCAGTTGCATCTCCAGACCATGTAATAGATACACGGCAACTTGGACATGAACATTGTGTTTGTTTTTAATGTCTACAATAATGCATGTCTAACTCCAATGTTGTTTTTACTAAGGTCAATCTTTTTAAGAGGGAGGATGTAGATCAATGTGTGTGTATGTACCTTTAAGAAGCTATCCAAGGGCTTGCACCAGTGTATAAATTCTGAGCACGTGCAAGCCTGACTGCTATTATGTAGTAAGCTGTTGAGATGTAAGCATGTATGTATGTATGTAAGGTTGTTCTGTTAATCCTATCCATTCTGATGTGTTTCTAAGCATCTAAACAAAATACCCCACTTGCTTATCATCTATGTTAGAGAGAGACAAGCGACAACCCCCAATCTAGTTTTCTTTCATGAGCATCTGCCTTTGACCAGGCCACACAGTATCACTCGAAGACGTGTAAGATGCCTGCGGACTGAGATTATGCTCTAAAGCTATATCCCAAGCTAACATGGCTAGTCTGCAAGGGGGGGGGGGGGGGTAAAACCTGGATCTCCCACTGCTTGTTCAAGTATCACATAACTGTGTTTTTTTCTGTAACCACTTGAAGAGGTCCTAGGGACAACATATGATTTGACGAGTTGAGAGCCTTTATATAAAATAGCATCTATTTTATTTTTAAGTGCTTTAATCTGTCTTTCTTAGCCCAGAGACCATGCACTTTTAAACCCCATTGACACTGCTCCCTAAGTGAAGTCCAAGGTGTCTTGTTGTGACTGACTACTTTGGAGCAGGAAGGGAGAAGGGGAGATCTACATTCAGAGACATTTGATGCCTCCACTAAATGATTTCTCTTCACAAATCCCAGAACTAGAATTTGAAAAGGCAATGAATGTTGGTGTCTGGATCAAAAAGACACCAGATACCACTATGTCTTTCTTGTGGAGTCTTGAAAGAGGTATCATGAGAATCAAGGATGTCATGAGACAGACAATTTGGAGAATCCCTCACAGTGACAGAAATCTAACTAGAAACGGATCTTTGTAGTGAGGTGTCTAGCAGGCACCTAAGAAACACAATCCTCTGTGGAGTGAAATAAAGACTCTTAAATGTTCTCTTGGAAACTCAGCCTATGTAGGATATCACTTTCCCACGTGAAAGAGATTCATTACACTTTGAAAAGGACTCTGCAAAGATAAGCAAGTCCTCTAAATATGGAAAAAATGTGCATAGTCTGTTGCCTGCGATCAGCTATTACTGGAGCTAGGCACTTTGTGACACTCTTTAGCCCAAATAGTAGGGCAGAGAACTGATAATGTGATTCAAACAAACAAAACCTTAAGAAACACCTGATATCTGGATGAAGAGAAATGTGATGAGATGCACATTTTAACTATAAGGTTACTAAAAAACTCACAAGAAGAGGATGGGATAACAGTTTGTGAAGTGAACTGTGAAATACAGTCTTCTTCAGAACAATTTCCTAAACCAATAAACCTCATTAAATACTCTATCTTGATGGACATAATAGAATAATTGTTCATGTTGCCGCCAAAAATTTTAAAGTCATATCATTCAACTTGTATGATTATAACTATTGTAAAAATACATAAACAGTTGTCATCACATTTGGATTCATATAATACAACGGTTTAAAAAATTCATACTGAAATACAATTCAATAAAAATATGTTGTATCCATTCATTAAAAATGTATATAAAAATATATACATGTCTCCCATGCACTTTACAACCTTCAGACATATATCTGAAACAGTTGAAAGTGTAGATGTATGCATTCAATTGACTGATACTTTATTTGGTATAACCATAATGAACTGTATATACAATTAATATCACATGGTTGCTGAAACAATGTCTCCCAAAATCAAACTGCTATCCTGAGAATGATTTGTAAAAAATATGTGCAAGTGAATATAAGAATAATAAATATATGTATATAAAATGAGAAGAGACAAATTACTATAACATTACAAAATTGCGGTGAAAGAAGTAAGCTAACATGTCTCTATGGTCAAAGATCCACTACCAGTGTAGCACTCAGGCAATACATTGCTCCGGTCTTTTACATGAGAGCTAAAAATGGTTTGATGCTAATAAAATCATTAAGACCTGGTTTTCGTGTAGAATCTGTCAGGATCTGCCATCTACTCTCCCTTGCTGCCAACTCCATTTTCCAATTCCCCCCCAAAGGTGTAATGAAAATCTGGTCTATGATGGAAAATAAAAAACTGTGTTCACTCCCATGATCCGAAATGTGTCTATATAACGCATTTTTGGTGTCATGTTTCTGTATCCTATATAGGTGCTCGTATATCCGTTTTTTTATTTGTCTTTCAGTTTTACCGATGTAGTGGGCATTGCACTGTGTACAGTTAGCTATATAGACTACCCCTTTTGAACCAGTTTTTTTTTTTTTTTTTTTTTTTTATTTTCCATCATAGACCAGATTTTCATTACACCTTTGGGGGGGAATTGGAAAATGGAGTTGGCAGCAAGGGAGAGTAGATGGCAGATCCTGACAGATTCTACACGAAAACCAGGTCTTAATGATTTTATTAGCATCAAACCATTTTTAGCTTTCATGTAAAAGACCGGAGCAATGTATTGCCTGAGTGCTACACTGGTAGTGGATCTTTGACCATAGAGACATGTTAGCTTATTTCTTTCACCGCAATTTTGTAATGTTATAGTAATTTGTCTCTTCTCATTTTATATACATATATTTATTATTCTTATATTCACTTGCACATATTTTTTACAAATCATTCTCAGGATAGCAGTTTGATTTTGGGAGACATTGTTTCAGCAACCATGTGATATTAATTGTATATACAGTTCATTATGGTTATACCAAATAAAGTATCAGTCAATTGAATGCATACATCTACACTTTCAACTGTTTCAGATATATGTCTGAAGGTTGTAAAGTGCATGGGAGACATGTATATATTTTTATATACATTTTTAATGAATGGATACAACATATTTTTATTGAATTGTATTTCAGTATGAATTTTTTAAACCGTTGTATTATATGAATCCAAATGTGATGACAACTGTTTATGTATTTTTACAATAGTTATAATCATACAAGTTGAATGATATGACTTTAAAATTTTTGGCGGCAACATGAACAATTATTCTATTATGTCCATCAAGATAGAGTATTTAATGAGGTTTATTGGTTTAGGAAATTGTTCTGAAGAAGACTGTATTTCACAGTTGAAAGCGCTTAACTTTTGTATTTTCATCTGTACATCGTGGTATTTACTTCCTTATGTTGGTCTGTATATCGTGCAATCAATATTAAACTACGTATTTTATACAGACAGTGATTCTTCATTATGCAACATCCAGAATTTGTTACGTGGTTGGTGTTCTCATATTGTTTTACTGAGTTTGTGAAGTGAAAGCATTTTAAACATTGGCACTATAACAAACTGACTGAGGAAAGAAAGATATAGAGCTGGTCTCCAGGATTTTTTTTCTTTGGCACTAAAAACATTTTTTAATAAAATCTTTTTCCAACTGGGAAGGAGAAAATGCTGTTATTACACCCTGAGATAGAGTGTAATGTAGGACAGGAGGGAAGAGAAGGGTTTGGTCTTGTGGATATAGAGTGTAATGTAGGACAGGAGGGAAGAGAAGGGTTTGGTCTTGTGGATATAGAGTGTAATGTAGGACAGGAGGGAAGAGAAGGGTTTGGTCTTGTGGATATAGAGTGTAATGTAGGACAGGAGGGAAGAGAAGGGTTTGGTCTTGTGGATATAGAGTGTAATGTAGGACAGGAGGGAAGAGAAGGGTTTGGTCTTGTGGATATAGAGTGTAATGTAGGACAGGAGGGAAGAGAAGGGTTTGGTCTTGTGGATATAGAGTGTAATGTAGGACAGGAGGGAAGAGAAGGGTTTGGTCTTGTGGATATAGAGTGTAATGTAGGACAGGAGGGAAGAGAAGGGTTTGGTCTTGTGGATATAGAGTGTAATGTAGGACAGGAGGGAAGAGAAGGGTTTGGTCTTGTGGATATAGAGTGTAATGTAGGACAGGAGGGAAGAGAAGGGTTTGGTCTTGTGGATATAGAGTGTAATGTAGGACAGGAGGGAAGAGAAGGGTTTGGTCTTGTGGATATAGAGTGTAATGTAGGACAGGAGGGAAGAGAAGGGTTTGGTCTTGTGGATATAGAGTGTAATGTAGGACAGGAGGGAAGAGAAGGGTTTGGTCTTGTGGATATAGAGTGTAATGTAGGACAGGAGGGAAGAGAAGGGTTTGGTCTTGTGGATATAGAGTGTAATGTAGGACAGGAGGGAAGAGAAGGGTTTGGTCTTGTGGATATAGAGTGTAATGTAGGACAGGAGGGAAGAGAAGGGTTTGGTCTTGTGGATATAGAGTGTAATGTAGGACAGGAGGGAAGAGAAGGGTTTGGTCTTGTGGATATAGAGTGTAATGTAGGACAGGAGGGAAGAGAAGGGTTTGGTCTTGTGGATATAGAGTGTAATGTAGGACAGGAGGGAAGAGAAGGGTTTGGTCTTGTGGATATAGAGTGTAATGTAGAACAGGAGGGAAGAGAAGGGTTTGGTCTTGTGGATATAGAGTGTAATGTAGGACAGGAGGGAAGAGAAGGGTTTGGTCTTGTGGATATAGAGTGTAATGTAGCACAGGAGGGAAGAGAAGGGTTTGGTCTTGTGGATATAGAGTGTAATGTAGCACAGGAGGGAAGAGAAGGGTTTGGTCTTGTGGATATAGAGTGTAATGTAGCACAGGAGGGAAGAGAAGGGTTTGGTCTTGTGGATATAGAGTGTAATGTAGGACAGGAGGGAAGAGAAGGGTTTGGTCTTGTGGATATAGAGTGTAATGTAGGACAGGAGGGAAGAGAAGGGTTTGGTCTTGTGGATATAGAGTGTAATGTAGGACAGGAGGGAAGAGAAGGGTTTGGTCTTGCGGATATAGAGTGTAATGTAGGACAGGAGTGAAGAGAAGGGTTTGGTCTTGTGGATATAGAGTGTAATGTAGAACAGGAGGGAAGAGAAGGGTTTGGTCTTGTGGATATAGAGTGTAATGTAGGACAGGAGGGAAGAGAAGGGTTTGGTCTTGTGGATATAGAGTGTAATGTAGCACAGGAGGGAAGAGAAGGGTTTGGTCTTGTGGATATAGAGTGTAATGTAGCACAGGAGGGAAGAGAAGGGTTTGGTCTTGTGGATATAGAGTGTAATGTAGGACAGGAGGGAAGAGAAGGGTTTGGTCTTGTGGATATAGAGTGTAATGTAGCACAGGAGGGAAGAGAAGGGTTTGGTCTTGTGGATATAGAGTATAATGTAGCACAGGAGGGAAGAGAAGGGTTTGGTCTTGTGGATATAGAGTGTAATGTAGGACAGGAGGGAAGAGAAGGGTTTGGTCTTGTGGATATAGAGTGTAATGTAGGACAGGAGGGAAGAGAAGGGTTTGGTCTTGTGGATATAGAGTGTAATGTAGCACAGGAGGGAAGAGAAGGGTTTGGTCTTGTGGATATAGAGTGTAATGTAGCACAGGAGGGAAGAGAAGGGTTTGGTCTTGTGGATACAGAGTGTAATGTAGCACAGGAGGGAAGAGAAGGGTTTGGTCTTGTGGATATAGAGTGTAATGTAGGACAGGAGGGAAGAGAAGGGTTTGGTCTTGTGGATATAGAGTGTAATGTAGGACAGGAGGGAAGAGAAGGGTTTGGTCTTGTGGATATAGAGTGTAATGAAGGACAGGAGGGAAGAGAAGGGTTTGGTCTTGTGGATATAGAGTGTAATGAAGGACAGGAGGGAAGAGAAGGGTTTGGTCTTGTGGATATAGAGTGTAATGTAGGACAGGAGGGAAGAGAAGGGTTTGGTCTTGTGGATATAGAGTGTAATGTAGGACAGGAGGGAAGAGAAGGGTTTGGTCTTGTGGATATAGAGTGTAATGTAGGACAGGAGGGAAGAGAAGGGTTTGGTCTTGTGGATATAGAGTGTAATGTAGGGCAGGAGGGAAGAGAAGGGTTTGGTCTTGTGGATATAGAGTGTAATGTAGGACAGGAGGGAAGAGAAGGGTTTGGTCTTGTGGATATAGAGTGTAATGTAGGACAGGAGGGAAGAGAAGGGTTTGGTCTTGTGGATATAGAGTGTAATGTAGGACAGGAGGGAAGAGAAGGGTTTGGTCTTGTGGATATAGAGTGTAATGTAGGACAGGAGGGAAGAGAAGGGTTTGGTCTTGTGGATATAGTGTGTAATGTAGGACAGGAGGGAAGAGAAGGGTTTGGTCTTGTGGATATAGAGTGTAATGTAGGACAGGAGGGAAGAGAAGGGTTTGGGGTCAGGTGAATGAGGAGGAATCCCTGAGAAAGGATGAATTTTCACCAACTACTTTCTGTATCTAAGCTGGATCAGTTTCAGAAACCATTTGTCTGAAACAATCCATTGCCAAAGAAAGAAATGGAGATTTAAAACTTTCTGGAAGGGGTAAGGGACTGCCAGGGTGGGATTGGGGAACAGATATTCTGCCTTATTTGACTGTCCTTTGTTCTGGGGGTGGTACCAGCTTTCTTCCTAGAACCTCCCTGCCACTGCTTTTTAAATGTCTGCTTACTAACATTCCGCTGAAACTGTTTATTTCTTGCCAAACTGGAAGAGGGACCAGAAAATCCCTCTGAAAGTTTAGAGGACAGTTGAAAAACTGAGAAATTCCATGAATCAGCTTACCGCTCTCAACATACTTTTTGATAACCTCTTCAGGACAGGGAACAAAAACAATCTCTACCTAAGAATTCAAAAGGTCATTTATGACATCTTCTGTGGGGTCCTGAGAACACAGACAAAAAGTCTCAAAATAATATCACTGGCAACAGCCCTGGAAGCAGTATCTAGAAAGTCATAAACATACTTCAAACAATGTGAGCTTAGGAAAAAAAGAAACTAGATTTCACAAAGCAGATTTTTTTCCTCAAAAGAGGAGACTGGAGCTAAAACATTCCTCATACTTTCACAATTAGTCAGTATAAACAAATATACGAGCCAGACAATTCAGAATTCTAGAATATTTTCCTCAAACTTATCCATAGCTCTAGCATCCTTGTCAGAAGGAAATGGATTAGAATTAAAATGTTTGGCAGCAGCTGGATTAATTAATGCTCGAGCTGCTTGGTCAGGTCTGGGATGAGTGTACAAAACTTTAAAAGACTGAGAAGCTTTGTACATTCTGCTTTCTTAGGAACAAGCAGGGGAAACCATAGGCTGTGACAAGCATCTTCCAATGCTAACAGCACTGGGGAAATGGATGAGGGTTATAGAAATTTCAGCAGAAGCAAAATGTGATATTTTCTAAAGGACTGAGAAACTTTGGTGTTCTCCCACTGAAAACACTGGCACATTCTAGCAATAGTCTCAGAAAAAGTAAATCCCTCACAGGGAAATTCAGATACCATAATCTCCTCAGAAACAGAATCCTGAGAAGAAAAACACACACCTGTTCCTACACATTCCCCTACAAATTTAAAATCCTGAACATCTTCAGGGAAAGGGGAATGCTTTTTTCTTTTACGAGAAACCACCGTACTGACATGAGCCCAAAAAATTACTCATGTCCAGAAAACTGACAAGTGAGAAGTTAAATGCATACAAGAAAGTTTGGGCAAACAGACATAGTATTGTCACCAACACATTCTCCAGAGATGGGCACAATATTCTGGATAAGCAAGGGCACATTCTTGTCTCTTAACCCATGACCAACAGACGTGTCTCTCTCTAACCCACTGAGGGGACCCCAACATCCACAGAAGACATGGCTAACCCTAGATTCATGGTGGATGTGTAGACATCAGAGAGATCTAAGGAAAAAGATGAGTGGTCCACGGAACCAGCTTTGGCTACATCATAGTCAACCACTTATAGCTGTGGTGGCAAAGGCTGCTTAACAATCTTTCTTTTGTGGCTGGAAGAAGGTCTGATGAAGGGACTAGCAGTTTATTTCATGCTGAAGCTGAAAATGGCGGCTGTTTTCTGTGGTACAACAATAGCTGGTAAAACAGGAAAGTAGCAAAAAAGTCACCATTCACGCAAAACATAACCCAGTTAAAGCACTTCAAACACTTTCCCCAGCCTCAAAAAGTAAAAGTAACACAGTTTCTCCAAAGAGTTTTTAACTACTTTTTACCACAAAAGTAAAGTACTGCACTCCCATTTAAAAGTACATAAAAGTAATGTGAAAGTCAAAAAAATACTTTCTGTTCCTTTAAAATAGTTGATTTTCATAGGTTCATAAGAGGTTACTAGGCCAGTGGCTCTACAGCCTTTACAAGCCTAGCCATTCTTAATCCCAAGTATCCCCATTTGTTCTTTTTGGGCAGTTCACAGAATGAATTTATGAACAGAGTGGGCCTGTTTTGAACAGTGGCTACCCCTGTCCATGAGGGACATATGGGTGCCACCCCATTTTCACAAAAGGTTAGTTTAAACAACCCCCAAAACAAACTTTTTGCCCTGCAACGGAACAGCATTAGCCGACTGTCAATCATCGAAAGCCTGAAGAAGATAGCTCTTCTCAGTCGCAGCAAAGCTCTGAAGGAATTGGTGCCCAATTTGTCTTTTAGTCAGCTCAGCTCTAGCTGCCTGAGAATTTGGGTACATGGAAGGTGCCTTGAAGCTTTGGAAGCTGGCCATTAGTTATATTCTTATATAGGATATAATCCATATAGTTTGTGCTACTGCAGCAGTGATCAATATGGAGAACATCATATGTATAATTTGGCAGAACTGCCACATAAAGCTGTTCTGTGACTTTTTTAAAATTTTTCCTCACTCTATCTTTCCCATTCCTGCTGCATCCTTAAACCCAGTGGCTCTTGGATTGAATGCCCCTCCCATAAACATGACATTAGAAGCCTCTTCCAGCTTTATGTTATCTGCTCATACTACTGAGCACTACAATCATATTGGGAAAGTCTTCTCCTTAAAATGACAAACTTCAGTTGTTATTCTTTTATACCTTACCTCCACAAACAGGTGTCCACTGCAGTGCCTACAGCACTAGCCTCCCTCCCCCTTTCAAGCTTAATTTTAAAATCTCTGACATAGAGTCAATAAATAAACAGTGTGTGTGTGTGTACTTGTACATGTAGATCCATCCATCCTCAACCCTTTTTTTCCATTTTGCACATGGTGTCAGGGTGCCACTTTCAACAGTGATAATCATCTCGAGCCAAGGTTTACAGCACTGGGTGGCTAGCCCTGCCATGGTAGTTCATCCGTACCATTCACACACACTCGCAACTATGACCAATTTAGAGTGTCCAATCCACCTAGTGCATGTCTTTGGATTGTGGGAGGAAACCCACCCGACCACAGGGAGGACATGCAGACTCTGCACAGAAGGCACCCCAGCTGAGAATCAAACCAGAGAACCTCTTGCTGTGAGGTGACAATCCTAACCACTGCAGCCACCTATATATATACATGTGTGCGTGTATAAGTATGTGTGTCTGTGTGTGTATATGTGTGTGTGTGTATATATACACACACACACACATATATATATATATATATATATATATATATATATATATATATATATATATACCCACACACACACATATATATGAATAGACACAAATACATGCATACATGTAGATAAATGTGTATACATACACACGTGTGTGTGAGTGTACATACATATTTATTTATGTGCGAGTATACATATATATTTATGTGTGTGTGTGAGCGTGTATGTATATATATATATATATATATATATATATATACACATATACATATATATATACACACATATACATATATATATATATATATATATATATATATATATATACACACACACACACACACACACACACATATATATATATATATGTGTGTGTATACACATATACCTTCTTGTATTCATGGGCTATATGGGTGCATGTCTGCTGGTTGAGTGCAGAAACTCATGCAGGAAAGCCCTGGCAAAGTCAGCTCTATTCCTAGAAATAACATCCAACTTATAATGCTTAGTGAATGAATGAACATAGGACCAAGTAAAAGCCTCAAGGATGGAGCTGGTATCCAATCCCTTAAAAAACGGGCACCACAGGAGACAACAGCCCCGGTAGAATGGGCCTTTACTGAAGATGAAAGATATTTACCATGAAAAGAACAAAAGACATGTCCTCAAAAATCCAGGAAGAGATGGTTCGTTTAGAAGCAGCCAAACTCAAAGACCTGGGATGAAAGGAACCAAAAAGCTGCTTGGATTTGCAAATAACTTTAGTTTTATTCAAATAATATCTAAGCTGTCAATGCAAATCAAGGGTGTGAAGAAACATCTAACTTCTCACTGGCAGACACTGGAGAACAGAAAAACGAAGGCAAATGAATGGACTTCTTAACAATTTAACCACCTTGGGCATAAAAGGAATAGTAGTATGAAGAGACACCCTGTCTCTATGTAAAACTAAAAAGAGAGGAACAGCCATTAGAGCCTGAAGCTCAGACACTCTCTTATGTTAAGTGAGTGTCTAAAGAAAAACAGTTCTACTGTTCCAAATCGAACAGAAGAAGCTCTGCTTTGTGATTTTTGACTGGCTGGTATGCAGGTATACGAGCCAATCAAAATCACAAAGCAGCTCTCAAGCAACCGGAAATGACACTTATCTGGCATCTACCAATCCCCATGGGTGCTGGTTAAGTGAGAGTTTACTATATCTATGTTGCCGTTTTCATTCATTCATTCCTAAATGACTAGGACAGAGTCCTCAGCTATGTGAATCTTGGGTGGCCCTCATGGAAGCATATTCTGGAGTACTGCAGAACCAAAAGAAGGTGTGCTTCTGGATGACATATCTAGTTTATAATGAGCCCAAAAGACTCCTCCCATCTGTGGAATAGACTTCCTCTCCATGTCAAGCAGAGTACTTCTCTAGCCCTCTTTCAGAGGAACCTGGATGACTGGATGGGAAATAGAAAATACACCCCTGGGATCCCACCTGTGTCCCTGCAGCACAGGAGGAAACAGGTGCTGACTTGTGGTGGGCAAAACTCTTGGCTAGGCTTATAAGGGACTCAGGCCAACAGCCTAGTATCATCCTATGAACCTATGAAAGTATGAGGGTTAGACCAGGTAGCTGCTGCACAAATGTCAACAATGGAAGTTCTAGACCAAAAGGCAGAAAATGTAGCCATGGATCTGGAAGAATGTGCTTTAGGAGGCTTTGGTAGGGAAGACCTCTCTGAGTGTTGTTGTTGTTGTCTTTCGGCTTTTCCAGGTTAGGGGTCGCCACAATGGAACTCCGGTCCGCTAATGATTGGCAACAGAGGAAATGCAATCAGAAATCTACTTGGAGAGGGTAGTTTTAGAAAGTGGGAATCTCGATCTGTTTGAAAGTTGTTCTGACTTCCTGAACTCATTTGTTTTGTTGAGATAAAAACATAGTTGCCTACGTACATCTAAAAAGTGTAGCATGCACTCTTTGTAGCAAAACCGGGAAAGCAGCCAGATTACTGGCTTGATTAATATTCGTTCTGGATGCTACCTTAGGCAAAAAGGATGGGTTTGTTCATAAGATCACCCTATCTTTGTGAAAACTAATGTAAGGAGATTTGGAAGATAGAGCATGGAGTTCAGAAATTTGTCTCACAGATGTAATGGCTACCAAAAAGGCTGTTTTCCAAGACAAACATTTTAAATCAAATTTAGCTGCTGGTTCAAAGGGCTGTTGAATTAACCCTTCAATATGACTGTTAAATTTCAAGGATGTGACCGGTCTTTCATTAGAAGTCTGAGTAAGAAGGTGCCTTTTAGAAAGGCCTTGCACAACTCTGAAGAAGCTAATGACAGAGCATTTTCTCCCGAGTGAAAATTAAGATATAGCTGCTAACTGTACTTTGATAGTGGAAAAACTAGTACCTTCTTGAAAAATTATTAGAAATTCTACAACTGCAGAAATCGGAGAAGTGAGAGTGTCAAGTTGCCCCTGAAGAGCCCAAAAATGGGAATCTCTTCCATTTACTTCTGTAGATTTCTCTTGTACAAGCTTTCTGGGATGATAGAAGTGTCTGTTGGACTGCGGAGGAAAGCCTGAGCTGTCTAGCTATCAATGGAATTGGAGAAACCATGCGGTCAGTTTAAGGCATGGAATGTTGAAATGCTCCATCCCACAAGGATGTGAGAGAAAATCTGGGCTGAGGTCCAGTATCCATGGAAGATATCAAAGATGAGACCACACGAAGGGAAACCACACTTCACGAGGCCAAAAGGGAGCAATGAGAATAATTGAACTCTTCAACTGGACTGCTTTCTGTAAGAATTTTGGAATTAGAGGTAAAAGAGCATAAAGGAGGCTGGAGGGCCAAACGTGGAGTAGAGCAATTCTCTGAGACTCCCCCAAGAGGGAATTAAGGGAAAGATCTTGCAGTACTTGCTGTTGAAGGGAGAGGCGAAAAGGTTGAAGCGAGGATGGAAATAACAGAAAATCCTCTCCGCCACTGCTTGATTATGAGACCACTCATGAAGCATCAAAAGTGACCTGCTGAGTCTGTCTGCTAAAACGCTGAACTTCCCCAGAGTAAGCATTGCTACCAGAAAGTGGTTGGAAGAGATCACCCACTGCCACACTCTCACTGCCTCTCGACAGAAGGGGGGTAAGAACAGGCTCCCATTGTTTGATATACCATACCGCAGTTATGTTGTCGATTTATATAGCAATGCTCCTCACAGGAAGAATGTCTTGAAAGGCCTACAATGTTAGTAGGACTGCTTTCATCTCTAGGGTGTTGATAAGTGATTTGGTCTCTTTGGGGGTCCATGTGCCTTAGACTGTCCCTCCCAAAAAATGCCCCAAACCCCAAATGGGAGGCATCCGTGGTCAATACGGCTACTGTAGGGGATAGAATAAAGAGAAGGTCTAGTAAAACTTCATCCAACTGGATCCAGCAACAAAGAGGATCCTTGCAGACTCTAGTGACTTTGAATGGAAAGGATACAGGGTGATGCAGAACTGACCACTGAACTGCTAGAGTCCACTGAAGAATGTGCATATAAAAGTGAGTCAGTGGGACTAGGTTTATGGCCGCTGCATCAATTCTAGGAGGACAAGCCTGGCTAGAAGAGAAGGGTAAACAATGATTAGCTGCACCTAAAACATGATTAAATCTACATGATGTGAAGGAAGAGAGGCTATCCAACATAAAGTGTTCAGTTGGGCATCTATCAACTCCAGGCTCTGAACACATTGTAGTTGAGAATTGCAGGTGTTGACTGAGATGCCTAGTAATTAACATAGTTGGAGCAAATAGTCCCTACACTGCTCTAGGAGATGCTTGGTTGGGGCATTGAGGAGCAAGTTGTCTAGATATGGAAACACTCTGAAACTCAGCAGTCTCAGGTGAGCTGCTACCACTGCCATACACTTGGTAAACAACCTGGGGGCTGTGGTGAGACCAAAGGGAAGGGCTCTGAAAGGATAGTGACTGGCCCCCAGCCGAAAGTACAGAAATCTTTGGAATCGTCTGTTCATCTTGATGTGGCAGTACGCATCCTGAAGATCGACTGAGCACATCCAATTGTCCTTGCATAAAATGGCAGAATGGACTGCAGAGAGACCATTACGAACTTTGACTTCTTCACAAACTGATTCAGTTTGCTTAGATCCAAAACTGGTGTCAGGTCCCTGGGCTTCTTTGGCATTTAGTAAGTTAAGAGTCCTTTCTAGTCTGGTGGGACCTCCTGGATGACTTTCTTGTCTAGCAGCTTTTGAATTTCCTGAGCTGTGGCTTCTCTCTGACTGGGTGGTATGTCAGGAAACCTTCTTGTTTTGGTTGGGGGAATCCTGGAAAATGGTATGAAATAACCTCTAGACATGATTTTTAGCACCAAATAATATTTTGAGGCCCAGATGTCTAGGTGCAAAGACTAGCGCCTTCCGACTGCCTCCACAGGTGAGCAGTCGGGCAACCCTTCAGGAGAGTTGAAAGGGTTTATCCAAAAAATAATCCCAGAAGCCCTGGTTTTGCAGTCTTCCATTTGAACACCCCATCTGCCTTTGAAGGAGTTATCCCCACATGAATCTTGGAAAGGACCGTGGGACTTACAGAATCACATTTTCTTACTTCCTCTTCGAGTCCTGGAAAAGGATTGTTTAGAGGGAGAAAAGTATATCCCTATGGCAGACAGGTTCTTTCCATCCTGTTCACTACAGGAAAGCATTTTCTTTACAGTAGGACCATCAAAAGAAGAGACTAAAAAGGCTCTGCAAAGTTGCACAGACACATCCAGGCATGTCTCCTAATGGCTATGCCTGGATTGGCTGTCTGTGAAGTACCCTCTGCAGCACAGGATATTAACCTCATGGAAATAGAAATGGATAACAGAGTGGTCAGTTGTGAAGAAGAATTATTGTATTCCTACATGGACTCAGAGGGATTTGGAGAGTTAGTCAAATCCCGCTGTAGTCTTGTGAAGCACACAAAGTAATTCAGGGACCTCAAGGCAAAGGTCAGTGAAGCAAATGTGTGCTTTCCAAACCTGTCCAATGCTCTGGACACTCTGTTAGGTCGATGAGCTGAGGAGCTCTGCTCCATTAGCTCCTTCTTAGTGGCTGTCACCACAACCACAGCATCAACAGGGACAGCTTTGCTGCAATATAATCTGTCCTTTGGCAATGCCAAAAATTTACCTGGGCAACATGAGATGGGTTCTACAGTATCTGGTTCATTCCATGCCTGGCGAGAGATTCAATCAATAAGCTCATCTGCCAGGGGAGTTGGCCAAGATATAGAAGGGCCTGACCCAAAAGCTTCCAGAAAAACTGACTCCTCTGGGGAAGGGGCATCTGTGGCCCATCCACCTTTCTGCATAAGAATCTCTTGGATGTTTCAGAAGGAGAGGTCATCTACTGGAGATCTGGGGGACCCTTCTCCTTCACTGAAGCCAGTATCTTTCCTGAGAGATTCCATATTGGAATCTATGTATCTACTTTTTCCATGTTCTCTTTCAGAGAATCTCTCGAGTGGGATGGTCTGGAGAGGTATCCTAGGAGAGGGGGAGTTCCTCGATGGGAACTGTCTGGAGGTTAGATGGTACTGGTTGTACCTGTGTAGTAGGCCTGTGAGGATCAGAGTTCGAACCCAAAAGAAGAATGGATGTAGGATCCAAGCAGGGGAGAGTAGTCACTTCTCTTAGTCTATAAGAAAAAATCTTCACTACCCCTAAGGCAGAAGGGCTGGGAGAAGCTGTGGCTGGCGACACAGCAGCCGAAATCTCCAAAGCTACTAAGCCTTGACGCTGTCTGGAGCCATGCCTTGAGGAGGGAGTTGGACCCCAGCTGTCTAACAATGAAGTAACAAAGGGCAAGGGCATTTCTGGCAACAGTGGAGTGGAACCTAGATTCCTGGATTTGGCACTGATGCTTGGGCTCCGAGACTCACCCTGATCCAATGAGATCAGAGCGGAACCAGTAAGGGAAGCCATTGTAGTCAAAGATCTAGTAGTCTTCTGATCTAACACAGACACTCTTGGGGCTCTTGGATCCAAGGGCTCCAAAACCATGGAATGGATCAAGCGGAGAGATTCCTATGTGAGAATTAGAAAGGAGACTCATAGATCTGATGGGAGACGGAGTTGCGATAACCCCTATCTGAATCTGAGCTCCAAGGAACTTCATCATCATCCTTATCCATGTCAGCTTATGAAAGACTTCTGGAGGACCTAATGGAAGAGGTGATGGATTGGGGGCCTAGACTCCCACCTTGGGGTCCCCTTGAGAAAAGGGGAATGGAGCTGAGGAGAAACAAGTTTTTTGGTGAACCTGGGTGAGTGGGTTCAAGGAGATTTAGCTTGAAGACCTGTTAGTGCTTCCTCTTGGGATGGGGAGGGAGGAGGAGAAAAGAAGAAGTAGTAGTAGTGGTGGTGGTGGTGGTGGATGGGGGACCACCTGCATGAGTCCTCCATCTCCGAAGAGAATTTCATAGGTTCACTGTCAGTCTCAGCCCCTACAGGAGTAGGAAGAGGCGGTGGCAATAACCCTTTAAGGGCCAGTCTATTTCTTCTATCAGTAAGTGACCTAGAAATGGAGCAGTATTAAGGTGTGATGCTCTGAGTCAATAGACATACTCCCTGTGGGTACTGGAGTTAGGGATCTTATGCCCACAGAAACTGCACTTTTTAAATCTTGTTAGTTTGTCAGCCATTTCTAAAGAAAAAAAATAGCAAAAGATGAGATAGACATTAAAGATAGAAGGTGTAAAGTAAGAAAAAGTAGAATTTTTTTAAAGTCAACTACAAGCAATGGTAGAAGAGAATACCCTCTTGAGGCTAGAAAAAATTTGTAAGAGGTACAGACAAGTACCAACAATGGCACTGAAAAGGCTACCAAAAGTTAGAACAAGAGATGGGGGAAAACAGGGGAAAAAGGCTATCAGTCAGGATACCTGAAAAATAATCAGAAGATGGAGGTGGGTGAAGTTAAATATTGAGAAGAAAGATTAAAAGCAAAAAAATACTTACAATAAGTAGAAAAATACCCAAAAAGAGCTCTCAGAGTAGGATCTGAGTCTGTAGCATTATGGCAGCAAACGAGATCTGTGGGACAGCTGACTGGGGCATCATGGGTAAAGGGAGGAGCTTCTGAGTTGGATCTAAGAGTATAGTGCATGTGGTCGAGTCGGATACGAGATTGGATCCAATACCCAATCATTCAGGAATGAATGAAAAGAACATCAAATCAGGATGATCACAGAGCTTTGCTTGTATAGATTGTTCAAGAATGACACAAAAGTAAATCTTGGAGGCAAAGTGGAGATGCAATTTACATAAAAGGTGGGCATCAAATGTGAAGCTGGAGAGGAGACAGGATGAAATAACGCCACCCTGGGAAGAGGAAAAAGGGAGTGGGGCAAGACAAAACATCTAATTAAATGCCTTAGTACTTACAGCACAGGAAAGCCATCATCTCTCAGACAGATCAAGAGATGGAAGATGATGAGATACAGGAGAAGAGAATAAGGGAAAAATGCGAGAGAAAGAGGATAATACACTCACTGGGACGCGGAATCCAACAGAAGTGGACAGAGATATTCTGAGGTCTACGAAAAAGAGGGAATCACAGTTCAATGAGATCTTGGACCTTCTCTAAGAATCTTTTAGGTCTGCATATCCTGCCTCTGTAGAACCTGATGATGTAATCCATCAGATTTCTCAAAGTCCTCCATCAACCATCATTAACTGTTAATACCATTTCATGTAAGTCCACTTTAAAAAGCTGCAGTATTAGCACAACCGACAACTTTAGAGTTAATAAGTCAACATCAGCTCTTATAAGTGATGACCATGTTATTCTTGTAATGAATGATCTTGCAGCCTTTGCTTCATATGGGAAGATGAGGACATGTAACAACCTAAAAAACACCTGAGGTAAGTCATAGTCTGCAGGAGTCAATATGGGAGAGTGAAAAACACCTGAGGTAAGTCATAGTCTGCAGGGGTCAATATGGCAGAGTGTCATAATGGTGCTTGGATATAAATATGGATGCTGCACTGTTGGAGGAAACCAAACAATGTGTCACTGGAGACAACTACCTGAAACAATAACAAAATCAATATATGTATCAGCTAACTACTTCACTGACACAAAACATCTAAATGAAAACTCATACACTTAACTGTAAGAGAAGCTGTATTAAATAACTCCGATGATACACCTCAAGTAAATGTTGATGAAAGCAGGTGCTTAAGCGGACTCTTCTGTTACAGGCATTAGATACCTGGACCTTGGTAAATGATAAACCAGAGAACGTCTGGGAGATCTTCTCCTTCAGTGTGTCCCAAAGTCAATAAAAGTTCCTTACTTCTGGCTAATCACTCTGTTTCTGATATTACTACTGGAAAATGTCTTGATATGAGAAAAGTGATTCATTTGAGCTTGATGTGATGTAAAGAACAATGCTTTCATCATGGAGGAAGAAGAAATGGTTTGCACTGCTTTGAAAACATGGATGAGTGTTGATCAAGCTAGGAAGCCATCAGAGGCTATGTACTTTTCAATTTTCCTTTAAAAATGCTTATGGCTTTTCCTCTGCCCCTGCATGGTTTTCCAGCTTAAAGACAGCTGTTACAGATGAGGCTTTGTGGTCTGCACTTAGGCAGTAAATACTGATCTAACAACTTTAATAACCTTAGTTGTGTAACAGCAGTAATGGAAAACACTCTCTCCCTGATGGTTTCAAATTATATAGCAATAAAACACACTTAAAGGGTAAAAAGGACACAAAAAAATATCCAGTAAAAACTGCAAGAAAAAAAAGCAAGCCAGAGTTTTCTCTGTGTGATACCTTAAACCTCCTGCAGTGGAAGCCAATGTGATAAATGCAAACGATTCCTAAAGGACATCAAGTGTTTCAGCTACATGACTTCTGAATATCCATGACATTTTAAATTTTTAAGTATTTATGGTTACATTAAGGCCAATAAAGCCAAACCTCGCTAGCTGTGGACATGCCTGTTTCAGCCTTTTTATTGAGCTCATCAGCACACTAAGTGTTTAGCTCTGATGTACTTCAGAAATGCAGTCTTTAAAAGCAGCTGATGCCAATAAAGATTAAGGTGCCAGCAAAATATCCCAAATAATTTCCAAACCAAAGGGTAAACATGATACAAAGACAAAGTGTTCAGTAAAAACTGCAAGAAAAACCTAGCCAAGCTAGAGTCATCACTGTGTGATACCTTAAGCATCCTGTAGTGGAAGCCATTGGGATACATGCAAATGGCCTCTTAAGGAGCCAAAGCCGACTAGCTGGGGGCATGCTTTATTTATCTGAATGTAACCACAAAGACTTAAAAAGTAAAAAAAAAGTCATGGCAAGGGTTAGCCAATATGAAGATTAAGTATTCTGCAAATACTTAGAATAAAATACATAAATACAATCTTGCAAAATAAACTACAGTCTTCATCCACAAATTGTTTAAACTGTTGCCAACAGAAGTTAGATATATATGGCCTGGTCCACTGGAGGGAAGGGAAAAACAGGGCATCCATCCATAGCACTACGTCTGCCCCCACCATTGTTCCCACTAATAGTGAAATAGTAAACGTGTCCAACGTGAGATTACATAGTCTAAAAAGAGGCTTTCTCCAATGCAGAAATCAGTGGTGGGATGTACTGTAGTCCAGTGACACACTCACTCACACACACACACACATACATATACACACACACATTATGCTTACACACGCATATATATATATATATATATATATATATATATATATAAATAAATAAATAAAAAAAAATATATATATATATATATATATATATACACACACACACACACACACACACACACACACACATATATATATATACATATATATGGGTATATGTTTATATTTCGAAAGCACACTATATCGAAACCTGTTAGCCAAGCACACTTTAGTGAATGTACATAACATCGAAACACTGTTATAATGAAGCTTAAATGATTGACAAACCAAATACCCAATTACATAGCACGCAACAGTATATAAATTACTCTAATTAGAAAATGTTGTACATCGTACTCAGATCTAATATGACGAATGTTGAGGAACTACCTCCCGGAGTGCTTGGACAAGTGTACACAACAACCATCTCTCAGAAAAGTAAAAAGATCTTAGTTTTAGATGGGTATACTTACCATTTAGAGAAGTCTACAAAAGTGAAAAATTACTGGTGCTGCACTCGCAAATTAACAGTGAAGTGTAGAGGTCAAGCTATCACTGCCTGTGTTACTACGGGGGAGGAACTTCTAAAGTCTGTAGCTCATCACCACGGAGGAGATCCCGTACAGGCTGAAAAGTATGCTGTTGCTTTAAATTTGAAAGAGAAAGCACATTTATCCCGAGACTCCCCTTGCATCATAGTGGATGATGCCATTGCCTCATCCTCCTCCTTAGACTATGCACCTAGTCTTCCTAGTAGATGTGCATTACTACAAGTCAGGAGAGCTCAGTTGAAATGTAAAGGTAAACGTTTACACACAGATCTCAATCTATCCAATTTAAATGTGATGGAGTATCCGTTAAAGGAAGGTGCATTTATACAGAAAAGAAAGGCTAAGAGTAATGAGAATGTTGTTGTTGTCCTCACTACTAAGCAAAATTTGATAGATTTACCACAGTGTGATATCTGGTTACTGGACGGCACCTACTTTGTCAGAGGCACAGCTTGCCGTCAACTGTATACCATTCATTCACTTATAAAGTATGGTGCATATACAAAAACATTTACTATTTTGTTTGATGACCAAAAAAAAAAGCTTGAAAGGTTACAATTACATGTAGCATTGTGTTTTTACTTTCATAGCGGAACATGATTTAACGTGCCAAGTAAGTTATATCCTTTGTGACTTCGAAGTTGTCGCTGTAAAAAGCATATGGATGAATGTCAGTAATGACATTTGCAAAGGATAATTTTTCTACTTTGGGAGGAACCTTTGGAGGAAGGTGCAGAGCTTAGGTCTTGGTTCATTATACAAAAGTAGTATGTCATTCCAACTATCTTAAAAAACTAGCTGCTTCAGCGTTTTTACCAGAGGTAGATGTAATTGCAACATTCAATGAACTCAAGTGTAAGTTTCCTGATGAGGGCGAGGAACTTTTGAGATACCTTACTGAGTAGTATTTACTGGGTAAACCCAGCTCATTTTCGACTAGATCTGCTAATAAGATCAGGTTTCTGCCGTTATTTCCAGTGCAGTTTTGGAATGTTTCAGTTCTTGAGTTATTGTTGCCAAGGACCCAGAATTCCGTCGAGGCTTGGCATCGTCGGTTTAAATGCTTAACTGGAAAGCATGTGTCAAACCTTTGCACTGTACTTTCCGCTACTGCAAGGGAACAAAACAGAGTGGATGAAGTATGGCTGAGAATGTCTACTGCTTGTCCCCCATCTCTGAAAAAGTGGACTTTGGTATGCCATCAGCAACAATTTGAAACGGTATTTAGTCACAAAGAAGAATACTCAAACGTACAGTATGTAACCGCGATTGCACACTTGTTAAAAATGTGATGTTAGACTTCTGAATCAGTTTTCTAGGTGATTGGACATGTTATTTTGAAAGATGATTTTCGTTCTGATTGGACACCTTATTTATGTTAGTGTGGAAGATGCCTTTCATGGTTATTTTATTTCCTGGACTTGTCACGTTTTATTTCAGTTGCAGTTACAGTATGGTAGGACTACAGAGGTGTGTCTAGCATTCGCCAGGTTTAGTTTCAATGTTTTGTGTTTCGTTACTTGGATGTTTCGATGTTATGTACGTTTGCTAAAGTGTGCTTGGTTACACAGGTTTCGATATAGTGTGCTTTCGATATATAAACATAGACCCATATATATATATATATATATATATATATATATAAACACGGGCATTGAAAGGAAAAAGTACAGTTTTGTACCTACCATAAATGTAGATGTTCGAAGATCCACATTGCTGCAGTCCTTACACTTGGGTAGTCCGCTGTCCTCGGTCGGCCCGAATATCAAAGTATAAGGCTGACGTCGTTCAAGGCGCATTTGACTGACATCAGGATGTCAGGGTACAAATGCGCATGACCGACGTCATATCCTCAGTCTTTTCTTGCCCCAGATGTCAGAAGACCCTCAAAAGAAAGGTCAAAAACCAAAAGATAGCAAACCAACAACCAACCATCCTAGCACTAAAAATATGTACAATATATACAATATACACAATATTTACAACCCAACCCACACAACCACCTCTAACTACAGATGGGAAGGAGGGAGGGTAAATTGGACTGCAGCAATGTGGATCTTCGAACATCTACATTTATGGTAGGTACAAAACTGTACTATGTTCTTCATCTCACATTGCTGCAGTCCTTACACTTGGGTAGAATCCCAAAGCAGAGGTAAGGGAGGATGGCCAAATTATAAGGAAGCAGGAGCTGCCAAAATGCCCTGCAAAACAGCAGTGGCAAAACCAGCCCTGGATTTAGAGTAAAGTGGTAGGTGATAATGCCTGGAAAAAGTATGCACTGAACTCCAAGTAGCTGCCTCCAAAATATCCTTAGTTGCCACCCCTCTCAAAAAGCTGTCGAAGTGGCAGTAGCCCTAGTGGAATGAGGCCTAATCCCAGCTGGAACTTCCTTGCCATGATGGGAATAACAGAAAGCAATGCAGAACCCAATCCACTTAGAAATAGTTTGTTTTGACACAGGCTTGCCCTGAGAACTCAAAGCAAAAGAAACAAATAACTGCTGAGACTGCCTGAACCCTTTAGTTCTGTCCAAATAATAACGCAACTGCCTGTGTACATCTAAAGTGTGCAAAATCTTTTCCCCTTTATTTTGGGGATTTGCATAAAAGGTAGGCAAATGAATAGTTTGGTTTAAAGCCACAATAGAAACCACTTTAGGCATAAAGGAAGGATTAGTACGTAAAGATACCCTATCCTTATGGAAAATTAAGAAAGGCTCAACTGCCATAAGGGCCTGCAACTCAGAAACCCTTCTTGCAGAGGTAATAGCCAACAAAAAGCAGTCTTCCATGATAAAACTTTAATTCAGCAGTAGCTGCAGGCTCAAAAGGTTGTAGAGTGAGTTTCTCCAACACAAAATTGAGATCCCAAGCAGGAGTAGGAGCTCTTCGTGGGGTCTTATATTCTTTGCCCTCTAAGAAATTGCTTGAACAAAGGATGAGAAAACAATGGTGGGTCACAATCATAGTGAGCGAAATTGCTGCAGCATGAACCTTAATAGAAGAGAAAGACAAACCTTTGTCCAGTAACTCAGTAAGATATTGAAGAGCCACACTTAAATTAGGCTCAGAAACATCAAAATCCTTTGCTGCACTCCAAAATAAAAATCTCTTCCATTTTTCTGCGTACACTTTCCTTGTACTAGGCCTTCTAGCTTCCAAAATAACATTCAAAACTTGTTGTGGAAGTGGAGGCCCACTATGGTTCAAAACAGAATATGCCAGGCTGTTAGGTGCAGAGAGTGAAGCTTGACATTGAGCAAATGACTGTCCTCCTGAGACAACAGGTGTGGAATCGAGGCAAAGGCCATGGAGGCTTCCGTGCCAGGCTCCTCAGTAATGGGTACCAATGCTGTCGAGGCCAATCTGGAGCTATTAAAATCATCCTTGGCTTGTCCTGTCTGGCCTTTAGTAGTACCTTTGGGAGGAGAGGCAGAGGCGGAAAGGCATATACGTGAAGATTCCTCCAATTGAAAGAAAGATCACTCACTGTCCAAGCTTTGGGATGAAACCTTTTGTGCAAAACTTTGGCAGCTGGTGGTTTAGTGGGGAAGCGAACAGATCTATGTCTGGAGTTCCCCATGACACTGTCAATTTTGAAATACATGAGGATCCAATTTCCACTCGTGGGGATCCATAATTTGTCTGCTCAACACATCTGCTAAGGAGTTCTGTGCTCGGCAGAAACCTTGCCTGAAGATTTAGCTGTAAACTGAGAGCAGTCTCCCACAAAATCATCGCTTGCCTGCATAGAGGATAAGAATGTGTTCCGCCTTGCTTGTTGATGTACCACATGACAGTTGTGTTGTCTGTTAGAATCAACACCTGCCCTGGAAGAAGTAAATCCTTGAAAGCTATTAATGCAAACTGGACTGCTAACATCTCTTTCAAGTTGATATGTAGATGTTGTAGTCTGGCAGGCCACTTGTCTTGTATCCACTTTCCATTCAGATGAGCTCCCCAAGCTTTGTCTGAGGCATCTGTCGTTAGAATCTGACTCGCCTCTGGCCGGGTCACAGAGAGTCCCTTGTTTAGGTGACATTCCTGAGCCCACCACAAAAATTCCTTTTGAATGCAAGGTATTATTGGAATGACAGTGTCCAAATCCTGGCAGTGCTGTGTCCACACATTTATGAGATACCATTGTAGCTTCCTCATATGCAGTTTGGCATTGGGAAGCACCAGAATACAAGATGCCATGAACCCTAAGGCTTGAAGGACTGTCCTTGCAGTCAGCCCGGACTGATGAGACAACTGATGAAAGTAAAGGGAAAGATTCTTTTGTTTGTCCGGGGTCAAAAAGGCCATCTGGGATGCTGTATTCAGTCTCACACCCAGAAAGCACATGTCTTGAGAGGGTACTAGACTGGACTTTATTTCGTTCACAGAATACCCCAGGCATCTTAGCACTGCTATCACATAATCCAAATGAAGAAGAAGCTCGTCCCTTCCTTGAGCCAGAATTAGGCAATCGTCCAAATAGGGATAAATCTGTATTCCTTTTAACCTGAGGAAAGCTATCACTCGAGCCAGAACCTTCGTGAACACTCTGGGCGCAGTAGATAAGCCAAAGGGCAATGCAGAGAACTGATAATGAGAAGTCCCAGCTCGAAAACGCAGATACTTCGTGCAACTCAGTCTGATAGGAACATGAAGATAAGCCTCCTTGAGATCTAAAGTTACCATCCAATGATCTTTGCCCAACAGAGGTAAAAGCTGCTGTAGCGTCAACATTTTGAACTTGGGAATGTCCAGATAAGTGTTGAGGATAGATAAGTCCAAAATTGGTCTCCACGTGTTCCCCTTCTTTGGTACTAGGAACAGGCGAGAATAAAATCCTAGGCCCACTTCTAGCATAGGGACCGGCTGAATGGCCCCTAGCTGGAGTAACAGAGAAATTTGCTTGTGAGCCTCTATTCTTTGTGGAGGAGGAACGTCTGGCATGCCTTTGAAAGGAGGCAAGGTATGGAAATAAAACCTGTAACCGTGGTGTATGATATCCAATACCCATCTGTCTTGGGTAATTAAACTCCAATTTTCTTTGAAAAGTGCCAACCTTCCGCCCAAAGGTGCTGCCAGACGGGAAGGCTCTGGCAGCTGAAAAGGTAGGTCATTGGGTCTGTTTACGAAAGGACTGACCCTGCCCTCACCTGAAGACTGTGCAGGAGAACTCCCTGTTCTAGGCCTGAAAGAGCCCTGAGCTCTGCCCCTACCACGTCTAGATCTACCCCTAGACTGGGAATCATAAGAAGGATACATCCACCCCTTAGTAGGCCAATTTCTACTAAACTTTGGAGGCTGAACCTGCAAAAATCTTTAACAGTCTGCATAGACTTAGCCTTGTCTTCCATTTTCTTTAAAACTGTCTCAACAGGAGAACCAAACAACACATCAGATTGTAAAGGAGCATCTAAAATCCTTGTTTTAACATGGTCAGATAAATTCTGATCCCTCAGCCAGGCGTGCCTGCGAAGAACTGAACCAGTGGCAGCCACCCTAGACGAGGCCTGTACAGCATCAAAACCACATTGCAAAGAATGCTTACCCACCTGTTCAGAAACATGTACTAAATCTTGCAACGCTTTACAATCAATACCTTCCGCAAGAGCATCAACCTTAGACTTCAATTGTGAAAGGAGATAGTTTTGGTATTTTAACATGTGAAACTGGCAATTCAAAGCCCTCATAGCTAGAGTGGAAGAAGTATAAACTTTCTTTCCCCATCTATCCAAAGCCTTGGCCTCCTTGTCTGAAGGAACCGGATTCTTGACAACAGAAGCCTTAACACCTTTAGGCCCCTGACTAACAGTTTCTGGGTCTGCCCTAGGACTCAAAGAGATACTTATGAGCTTCAGGCACCCTGTAATATCTATCCGGTTTAACAGGAGCAGGAGGCAAAGAATCAGGATTAAGAGAAGCCTCTGCAAAAACATCTTCCACAACATCTAAAACAGGAGGTATAGCCAAAGGCCTATGCTGGGGCAAAAACAAAAATTTCCTAAGCCTTTTCCTGGAATCAGAGAAGTCCTGACCTTCCCATTTAAAATGCTCCCTCATAGAATGAAGAGTTTCTGAAAAAGAAAAATCCTCAGGAGGAGAAGCAGAAGGAGTAGAATCATCCACATCCGAGTCAGAATAAGGAGAATACCCCTGCAAGTCTTCAGCCGAAGACTCTGAAACATCCGAAGCCTGCTCAAAACTCCCTGGCTCAGGCTCCACCCTAGGTCTCTTATCAGGAGGGGGCAAAGAACCCTAATCAAAGTAATCAAATCTTCTGCCATTTTAAGCATATGCTTCTTGGGCACAGCACCTGAAGAACTAGGGGTGACACCAACAGAAGCTAAACCTGGCCTGCCCCTGGGAGAAGCCTTGGAAACAGAAGGAGAGGGCCTAACCACCCTAGGAAGGGAAGGGAGTATAGTAGCCTGAGAAGCCCCTTCAGCCTGACCTGCCTCCTGAGAGGCCACATCCTGCAATAACAAAGTCTCTCCCTGGGAACCCAATGAAACCTCCGGTGGAACCACCGGCTCCACCGACACCTCTAAAGCACCGGCGTCCGGTACAGACGGTTCTTCCAGCCTAGGCTTAACTGCTTTGTCCTTGCGCTTCTTCGAAGAAGCGGGCGTCGGAGCATCCGACGGCATTTTATAATTGCACCGCTTCCCAAAGACTAACCTGGCACAATCCAACCTTCTCTTTATAGTGCGTTTATTGAATCTAGCACAAGAGCGACACCCAACAACGTCGTGCTCAGGCCCTAAGCAAGGAATACACAAAGTATGATAATCTCTATGCGGTATCTGTTTCCCACAAGAAATGCAATTATTCACTTTTTCTGACATCCGGTAAATCACTGAGGCAAGAAAAAAACTAAAATATTCCCCCAAAGGGGTACTTAGCCAACTTTGAACTCGGTCTGAAACTTCGAAATCGAAAAATCTCAGAACGCCAACCGGCACTTGCAATGCTGCTTCTGCATCAGACCATGTGGCAAAAAAGACTGAGGATATGACGTCGGTCATGCGCATTTGTACCCTGACGTCCTGATGTCAGTCAAATGCGCCTTGAACGACGTCAGCCTTATACTTTGATATTCGGGCCGACCGAGGACAGCGGACTACCCAAGTGTAAGGACTGCAGCAATGTGAGATGAAGAACATCAAGGGCATTGAAAGGAAAACAATACAAGGTGTAAGCAGGGGCCACATGGCAGACACTCCAAAACCTTTATATGACAGAAGCTACTTCTGCTGCCTCAGATTTTTACACAAAATAAAGACTCATGATAAAAGGAACAAACGGTCTATTGATAAAAGTATGAGGAAATAAAAGGTCAAGCAACTGAAAGAAAGATGAAATTATGTACATATCATAACTTTTTCATTTAAGAAAGAACAGCCATCACTGTACTGTATTAAGAATATCTATGTAATTTGTTTTCTAGTATTGTTGAAAAATGTGTACTCTGTGTCTCACAGGAGTTATAAAAAGTTAAGTCAGACTATTACAATTGGAAAGATGAACTTCCATTGCATCAGGACGAAGGCACACTGCTTCATAAGTTAACTAAGTTGATGATATGGAGTCATTCAAAGATATGACGGTACTCCAGGATGAGAACATAAGTTGATAATATCATTACCTGTACAAATCAAGATGTAATTAGTAATTGCCTGAATAACTTTGGGCAAGTCACCTGCTCTTAATGCAAATTAGCTTTCCTGGCAGTAAAACTGAGCTCAGGCAAAATCCCTCTGAAAAAAATGGATGTTGCATCTCAGTAAGGTAAGTCTGGATAAACAAACCTTAAAAGAAATACATAACAATCTCATACCATGACAAGTTTCTCCAGTTCGAGAAGAAGATTGTCCTGGGCCCCTTCCTTCAACTGTAGCAACTGCTTAATCTCTGAAGAACTAAGAGCTATTGAGCGTGAAGGATGGGATCCGTCGATCTCCATAGGGCCACCATCTTCTCCACAACAGCCCTGAAAATACCAGCATAAACCTTAAATTCCCAAACTCAGTAATAGAAGAGGTTCATTTTCTTGGTCATTAACATTTTAAATAAAGACATTGGCAGCAAAAGTCACTAAACCAAACTAATGCTGAGTTTAAACGTCAATGAAACAAATGTATACCTACAAGTGTTTCAGTAAGTTCTTAAAAATGCACCAGCAAAATGACTTGTTTATTAATTCTAGTCTCAAAGATGTTCATCTCAAGACTGGGACCCACCATTCGCTTGTACTTTCTATTTTTCATGACAGGATCGTTCAGTGGAAGGCCAGATTCCAATACCACAGTATGAGGGGTATTTTTTGGGGGGGGCTATGAACCCTGACTAGGGGTGCCTCCACACAGTTATATCTCTTATCAGGGTGGTGCAGGCATGTGCCTCCTTACACTTACATCCCTTATCAGGGTGGTGCAGGCATGTGCCTCCCTACACTTACAGCTCTTATCAGGGTGGTGCAGGCACATACTTCCCTACACTTACACCCCTTACCAGGGTGGTGCAGGCATGTACTTCCCTACACTTATATCTCTTATTAGGATGGTGCAGGCATGTCCCTCCTTACACTTACATCCCTTATCAGGGTGCTGCAGGCATGTGCCTCCCTACACTTACATCTCTGATCAGGGTGGTGCAGGCACGTGCCTCCCTACGCTTACATCCCTTATCTGGGTGATGCAGGCACGTGCCTCCACATATTTACATCTTTTATCAGGATGGTGCAGGCACATGCCTCCTTACACTTGCATCTCTTAGGGTGGTGCAGGCACGTGCCTCCACATACTTACATCTGTTATCAGGATGGTGCATACATGTGCCTCCTTACACTTGCATCCCTTATCATGGTGGTGCAGGCATATGCCTCCTTACACTTGCATCTCTTAACAGGGTGGTGCAGGCATGTGCCTCCCTACTCTTACATCCCTTATCAGGGTGGTGCAGGCACGTGCCTCCACATATTTACATCTCTTATCAGGGTGGTGCAGGCAAGTACTTCCCTACACTTGCATCCCTTATCAGGGTGGTGCAGGCACATGCCTCCCTACACTTACATCCCTTATCAGGGTGCTCCTTACACTTACATCTCTTATCAGGGTGGTGCAGGAACGTGCCTCCTTACACTTGCATCTCTTATCAGGGTGGTGCAGGCACGTGCCTCCCAACACTTACATCCTTTATCAGGGTGGTGCAGGCACATGCCTCCCTACACTTACATCCCTTATCAGGGTGCTCCTTACACTTACATCCCTTATCAGGGTGGTGCAGGCATGTGCCTCCTTACACTTGCATCTTTTATCAGGATCATGCAGGCATGTGCCTCCACAAATTTACATCTCTTATATTTCCCTCTTCACCTGACCACGTCAACACAGTCATCCATAACAACATTAAGGTGAACTTGTGACCCCACCCCTTGCAAAAGGTGGGCAGTCCGCTAACTTCTCCTCTACTCCCCTCATTGGTCCTCAAGTGCCAACGTTACGCATGCTGTAGAGATGAACATTCGCTCAGGACAATTTGTTGGGCTCCAGCAAACCGGTACGAGGGTGACCCCACTAATGAGTATAAACTTAAAAAAAAAAAAAAAAAAAAAAAAAAAAAAAAAAGAGTGTGTGTTTCATCCATTAAAGTCTTTCTTCCAAATGTTTTTTTTTTGCGGTCTCTACCTGTGTATCTAGACTTGAGACCTCACTACCCATATCATGCACCTATATATTCTGAAGCCTCATACCTCTACATGTATTTTTTTTAGGAATCACATCCGAAAGACCTGGGTAAACTATTACTACTTACGAAGACGTTTACATTTTCAAAATAAGAAAGTCAGATAGGCACAATGCAAAGAAAAATGCACTCTAATAGAAAACATATGAGAAATAAATGAAGAGCCGCATTCTGAGGATACATTTTTGCTCTGGTAAAGGAAGCAGAATGACGAGAAGAATATTTAAGATTAAAATGATCTGAATTTTAAGCTGCACAGTGCAATACTGGCACTATGCATCAGCCACTGCAGCTATCTTCAAGGACATAAATGTAACACTGAAATTTACGGATGGCTATAAGATAAGTGTAACACTTCAGGTAAGTGAAGTATTTTGTTTTAAGGGCACTGTTTTTGTTTGTCTGAATTCTTAAAAATCATTTTTTTGCTGAAGGCTCGAAGGGTTTCTGAGTTAGATCTTGTAGTACCACAGTCAAGATCCAAGGATGTGAAGAAATTTTATTGGAGGTCTAAGGAGGAAAGTGCCTTTCAAGAAAGCTTTACATAACTTGGAAGAAGCTGAACAATGATTTGTATCTCCTGTAAGAAAATGTAATAGGGCTGCCAACTGTAGTTTAATCATAGAAAAACTAGCTGCTCCTTTAAAAAGAGCAGCCAGAAAATCAAGACCAGAAGAGACAGGGTCAGTGTTGTTTCTTATTGCTCAAAGGGAAAAGCTTTTCCATTTGCTCTTGCAAACCTTTTTGTTGGAGTCTTTTTGGAGGATAATAAAATGGTACGTACTGAGGAAGAAATCCTGAGCTGTCTGGCTATTACTGGAACTGGAGAAACAATATGGTTAGTTTGAGGGCAGGGTTATTGGGATGACTCATCCCTGAGAGGTGTGAGAAAAGATCTGGAATTGGGTCCAGTATCCAGGGAGGATAATGAAGATGAGACCAAAGGAAGGGAAACCACACCTGGTGAGGCTAGAAGGGGGCAATGAGGATGACAGAAGTCTTCAACTGAATTGCTTTCTGTAGAAATGTGGGTATCAAAGGAAGTGGGGGATAAGCAAAAAGGAGGCTGGAGGGCCAAACGTGGACTAGAGCATCTCTCAGTGACTTACCCCTGAGGGAGGATCAGGGAAAAATATCTCCTGCACTTGTGTGGGGACAGAGGTCGCAGCAAGGGTGGCCCCAATGACTGAAAATTTCTTCCGCCACTGACCATTTGAGAGACCACATGTGAGGCATCAGAATAGACCTGCTGAGTTTGTCCATCAATATTTTGGATTTCTCCGAAATGTGCATTGCAACTAGAAAGTGGTTGGTGGAAATCACCCATCGCCACAATCTCATAGCCTCCCAGCAGAGGGGGTAAGAACAGGTTCCTCCTCGTTTGTTGATGTTCCAGACTACAGACATGTTGTCAGTCTGAATCGCAATAGTCCCTAGAGGAAGAGCATCTTGAAATGTCTGCAGTGCTAAAAGGATTGCTTTCATCTCCATGATGTGAAATGATGATATGCGAACTGGTCTCCTGGGAGGGAACCAAATGCTTTGGACCGTCCTTCCCAAGTAATGCCCCGCACCCCAACTGGGAGGTATCTGTAATCACTGTGTCCATTGGGGGTGGAAAAACAAAGGGTCGGCCTAGGTAAATGTTATCTGACTGGATCTACCAGTGAATATGGTGTTTGCATACTGGGTAAGCTTGACTGGAAAAGAAAGGGGTTGTTGATGAATAGAGGATTGAACAGCTAGAGTCCATTGAAGGTCACGCAGAAAGTAGCATGCTAAAGGAAGTACGGCTATTGCTGTTGCCACATACCCTAAAGCAGGGGTGTCCAACCTTTTCAGTTGCAAGGGCCGCATTGAGTCAACAGAAATGGTCTGGGGGCAAACGGCAAGTGAGGACCAAAAAAAAAAAAAAAAAAAAAAAAAAAAAAAAAAAAAAAAAAACCAACGCATCACATATCACATAAACTCGGACTAACCGACTGGCTGTATTGTAGGTGAATTTGAACAATAAATAAATTAATAAATGCATAATATTTCCCCTAAAATTCAATATCTTATTAAAAAAACAGTTAAATCTAACATCTTAGTTTATTTGTAAAAAAATTTAACAGGTACAAACCTTTCAATTTGTATCAGATCATACCTGTGATTTTGCTGGCCCATTTACAATAATAATACTAAAACCCTCTTAAAATTAAAACAACCGCTGTTATGTGTTTGCCTGCAACAGTGCAAAGCACAGCTTAACGGCATACACGCACCTAGAAGATTAAGTGAATTTATTTATTTATGTTACTGGTACACACAGCCACTGTTCCCTCTGTGGTGCGGAGTGACGTCATGGGGTTATCTATTAATTTCTTTCCACCTGAGTATTCTGCCTTCTTAAAGGAAATATGATTTCCGTGCTGCTGCTACTATCTGGAGGAAAGAAAAGTGGAACTTAATTCCAAGTTCCTTTTGATATCCCAAATATATTCAGCCTATTAAAAGGGGCATTGCTCTTGTCTTATGATGCCTTTAGCGTAGGCTCAGGGCATACTGCAGTATAAATTCTCTTTGCTCCCAGGCTCTGAATATGTGTGTCGTATTTTTAAATGGTGAAGCACAAAACTAGAATAGCCAGAACATGAGGACTACTTGCGGCATGGGAACCATCCCTTCATCTGCATGACAACAAAGGAGGTGAAAGAAAAGATAGCCGAAATAAATTATTCTTATCGGGTAGTTGCAGATGCTAGTAGCTGAAAACGATTGTGTTATTTTCTGATAACATCCTGTCAGCAGACCCTCTGGGACACATGCAGCTAGTATGACTCCATACTATTCATGTAACATTTTCTACAAAGTGTACGAAGATATTTTGTCTCATTCAACAGGAGACCGCATTAGACCTCTACGAGAGTAAATATGTCCCAGCATGTTTTCAGTGTCACTCAGTCTAACTTATTTTTTTGTCTTTGTCGTGATGCTCCTGGCTTAATGGCTTGGTTGGTTCCATCTCAGTGTATACCTTAATTTACTGCAACCACACAACAATGGATATTCACTGTATAAAATAAATAAAGCTTTATATACATTAATGAGATCACCTCAAAAATACTTCTATAACTTAATGACACGTTTTCAAGTATTTCAAAAATTAGACCATCATCAACAAACATATGCAACCATTACATCCGTAAAATCCTACTTTTATACTGTGATCAAAGATCAGAACCAAATTTTACAATGGATCTACAGATACCTTTAAAATTATTAAACAACTGCAACATTTAAGATGGCTTTAAATTAAAACTTCAAGCTCTTTTATTTTACTTTCTTGTTTCTGTTTATACTACATAGTAATATGCCAATACTCAAACTTAGTCTTGTTTACATTAATGTCTAAATTACCATTTGCTCATTTAGTAACTTTTAAATTTACTGTAAACTGACTCGCTTCTTTCTTAGGATGCACTTGCCCAAATTGATATCAACACAGATGGCATGAAAATGAAATTATTCATCTGAATGCACAGAATACACAACCAGAACAAGTCTGACCATAAAAACGAACTGTGAGATATGACATGAGTAACAGGAAACCAATCAACTGATAAGCATGTTGTTTGTTTCAGCCTAAATGCCATTTTGTGATATTTAATTTTAGCTTCTCATCACTTCACCCAATCAGAAAACCCAACATCTGTATTTTGCACACAAGTTTTCACTGTCAATAGAAACAAATGGTCTGAAAAACAAAATAAACTACATCCAGTTCCAATGTAAACAAATCAGTTACAAATAACTGAAAACTACTTCAGAGAATAACATAGTATTACATTAATTTTCATAGACAAAGTTAATTATGCAGCTGTTTTAATATGTTTGTTAAAAGCGTTCTGTTAAAGAATGTTTTTAACAAACATATTAAGTACTCAAGCTAAAATATGATTAATGTAATACAATGTTATTGTCTGAAGAAGCTGAGTTGGAGTGAGTAAACGCTTACAAAACGCTTTCACAATAAGAACCTTTATTGGACTAGTTTTTTTCTAGTTTCATTTGTATTTTCCTCTTTCTGGGTTGAGCAAGGTGTTCATTTTACGCTTTTTTCCAAATTTGTTTGTGATTTTGGTGTTTACATTAGTTTGTCTTATTAGCCCCAGCACTCCGTTTTTTTCAACTGAAGTAGGTGAAGGACAGGTCACCTTAAACCAGGTCATTTCAAGCAAGATTGGATGGAAAGAAGGAATTGTACCAACATTAACAATATGAGGACTGAGGGTAGTGTCTGCTCTTGTTAACTTATCGGAAGCGGACATTCCACCAGCACAGCCGTTTTTGAACACGGCGAGAGGCACTTTTCAACAAGCCGCTTTGGTTAATTTATCGGAAGCGGACATCCCACCAGCACAACCGGTATTGAACACGGTGAGAGGTATTTCACCACGCTCCACAGAAATAGTGTTTGGCGATCATGTCAGGTATGCTGATGTCGCAGCACACACTTCCAGGGCTCCAATTACAACGATGAAGGATGCTCCTTCCAATTCTTCTACAACACTACTTATGGGTGCAGTGACGACTACAGGTACAAACAATAATATCATTAACTTCACTGACATTAAGAGCTGGATGCATAATATTGATGCATTTACCTTCACAAACTTAAACGCACCTAATCCACAAGCTCAGGGAAATAATAATTCCTCAATTACAGAAAAACTGAAACTGTTTGACAGTAAAGTACTAAGACTTAAGAAATTACAACTTGAGTCTGCTTATTTTAACCAATGTATACGTGAGGGACTAGTGCCGAAAGGCTTGAGGAATGCTTTTGCACCCTCAGGTCTGCTTAACAATTTACAGTTTTTTTAAAGGAATTGTTTCAAGCACAAGGCATTCAGTTACTTCAGCTCATAGTTAAACATTATGAGCTTCATGTACAACAACTCATTGTTGAAATTCTTGACAAACAGTTGAAAGATGACTTAAACTTTACATCATTCAAAGTAGATTATGACCGCACACTCACAAGTATTGATGTTATGTTGGTCAAACTAAAACAAAACAAAGTCAAGAAGCTTATAAGGGACAGGCAAGCATATCAAAGTGAAAAAGCCTACCCCAAACTTTGTTTTATTGAGCAGAATGATGTAATTCCAGGTACTACAAATACTTGACCAAACACTGAAAGAACTGTTAATGCTTCTTTTGATTTTAATGAGGAATTTCAGGAGGATGAACCTTCCTCTTCTGACCAGAATACAGGGCCAAGTAATAGAATTAAGGGACAAAATTCAAATAATAAAAATAATACCAACAACAACAATTTTTAGGCCA
The DNA here is from genome assembly GCF_019279795.1 of Protopterus annectens. NCBI lineage: Eukaryota > Metazoa > Chordata > Ceratodontiformes > Protopteridae > Protopterus > Protopterus annectens. The sequence continues at coordinate 49,477,651 of NC_056732.1, read as the reverse complement.
AGGCGGCAGAATTGGAACTGAGCCTAGAAATTGACAATGTTGTTGTGCCTGATATATTGTCCTTAGATAGTAACAATGTTACAGTTGATTATAGTGATTCTGTTACTTATCCTGTGGACTCTTTTTCAGCTTCCCAAATGGCTCCAAAAATACTACTTAATCGAGATGCAGATTTTAAAATTTATAATTTTACTGAACTCGACTTAGCAGACGAACTTATTGAGTTACTTGCATATGGTTATACTTTTGTACCTAGCAAATTTGGGAATGTCTCAAAGGAATTGATTAACTTGAAATGTTTTTAATTTGAAATTGTATTTCAACAGTGAACCTGTAACTGATGACAGGTTTCACTCTTTAGTACTCCCTAGTGTTTTTAACCCACCATTACATCCTTCCTTATTACATTTTGAACAAGCTTGTGAGGTAGACTTGAGACATTTATTTAGTAGCAAGTCTAAAAGGGACTCAACTTTTAGATTTAATACTTCTAAAACTCAACTTCAATTGTTGGATGACCTATGTAAAATGCCCGTAAGACTTTTAAAACCTGACAAAGGTGGTGGACTTGTGATTTTTGGTCAGGACATGTACATAAATAAAATGTACACTATCTTAGATTCCCCAGCATATGCCGAAGCTTCCCTTAATGAGATCCAAGGAGCACATAACAGGTTAGGAGGGGATATTTTAAGTGATTTATACCTTGAAGGAAAAATCAACTTAGATACTTACAATTATATTGATATAACATTCCCAAAAATACCTGTTATGTTCGCATACCAAAGGTGCATAAAAACCTTTCAAATCCACCTATGAGGGCATTAATAGATGGAAGGTCATCTATGACCTATTCTTAAATACCTAGATAGTCTCTTGTCAAAACATCTGGTTCATTTTTCTTTAATTTGTAAGGACTCATGGAGTTTTTTAGAAGCCATCAAATTACAACCTTTCAACGGTGAGGTTAATTTCCTCACCGTTGATGTTGTTGATTTATACACATCAATCCCCCACCAGGAGGCACTTGAGTGGACAGCCCTCTTGTTAGGTGAATTGGGGGTTTCAAGAACCGAGATTGATGTCATCAGGAACTAATGGATATTGTGCTTTCTTGAACTATTTTTTAATAAATATTTTTGCAAAAACAAGGGGTTGCAATGGTAATAGCAAATTTTTATATGAGTTACTGGGAAAACACTCAGTCTTTTCGTCACTAGAATTAATGGCACCGATCAGATATTACACACGTTATCTTGATGACATTTTATATTGTTTGATGGCAATGAGATACAAGCTGACACTTTTGTCACTAATATTAATAATACTTCAGATTTTCTTAAATTCACTCACAAGTTTTCAACATCCAGTACTGAGTATTTGGATGTTAAATTGACTAAGGATTTTGACACTTGCTCTTTTGTCTCAAGGATACACAGAAAACCCATTATTGTAATTCATTCTTGCATTTTTCAAGTCATCACCCTATGAAACAGAAAAAAGCTGTAGTTAAGGGACAGCTTGTTAGGGCTGCAAGAATGTCTAGTACAATGGAAATATTTTATGAGGAAACGGACTTGCTTACTGAAATGTTTTTGAAAAGAAAATACCCGTTGGATTTTATTGAAAACATTTTTAAAGAGGTTGAGATGAAGAGAATTAATGGTTTTTATAGCCCAATTCTGCCTATAATAGCTATGAACAACCTTACGGATAATTCTAGTCCCTCACAATCTCTTGGACAAAATCAAACACCTGTGGTTAATTCACTATAAACCCCTCTGATCCCACACTTTCTTATGTCACTTCATACAGTTTTGATTCAGGCCAAATATCAGCTATAATTCGGAAGAATTGGGATTTTATACTTAGCAACCCTATTTTAATTAAAAAATTTGGTCAGTCTCCGTCATTTGTTTTTAGAAGGAATAATAACTTGAAAGAATTACTACAAAGGGACATTCCAAGTAAATTTTATAACAAAAGACTAGGCATGTACCCATGTGGTTTTGTAACAGATGTCACAAAACAAGGTCAGGGCAGACATTCACAGTAAAAGGAAAAAGTTTGACATTATTAACTGTGAAAGCAAGTCCGTAGTTTTATATCGCGATCTGCGATTGTTGTCCGTCTTTCTATATAGGAAAACACACCTAATGAACAATAGAAATGAAAACAACGCACTTGCAAAACATATTTTAGAGCAGCCAGGCCATAGTTTTTCATTTATGGCAATTGACCAGATAAAACAACCAGTTAGAGGTGGTCCTTTCAAGTTACTATTGGAAATCTTAGAGCTTGAATGGCAGTTTAGGACTGACTCATTTTATTACCAAAGTTGCAACATTTTACCAGTATTGAAATTAAGGAGTTATTTGCGTTAACTTTTTTAACACTTACTAGTTTTTGTAATATACCTCCTTATAAAAATATACTTCACAGTTTTCACAACTTTTTATGTTGCATAGTTTCAAGTTATACAATTTTACTTTATTCAACTGTATTTATTTTACATGCAGTCACGTCTCTATGTATATGTAACACTATGGCATTAATTATATATATACATATATACTTATATATTTTTGTATATATATTTCCTATTATATTTTATTATATATTTTTTATGAGTATGTTCACTCTTTATGAGTTAAAGTATTCCTTAGCAATAAAGTGGATTTATAGGTGTTTTAGAGCATTAGCTATATATATATAAAAACATTTTAACTGTATTTTTTCTCTTTAACAGAACGTTTTTTAACAAACATATTAAGTAGCTCAAGTTAAAACAGCTGCATAATTAACTTTGTCTATGACACACCTTCTTTTTCCTGACATCACTTCCTACAAACTATCTTAAAAAGAAAAATTAATGTAATACTATGTTATTCTCTGAAGAAGCTGAGTTGTTACAACTAATAAATTTCACGTTAAGAACCTTTATTGGAGTAGTTTTCAGTTATTTGTAACTGATTTCTTACATCCAGTTCCAAGCCAGCTTTCCATAACTACAATAAAACAGCTGATAGTATGCAACTATTGGCTGACTGACTGCAAAAGTAAAGTAAAAAATGACCATCGACTACACGGGGTTTGACATCAACTGCTTCAGTAAAATGTCACTTCCCCGTCAAAAGAAAATGTACTATATACTATATAGCTTAGCTTACCTTTTACTGCTGTAAAATAGATGTTGAATGTAGTCAGTGTGCAAATAAATCCAACTTCTTCGCCGCGATCTCACTCCTTCCTTCACCGCAAATGAAAAAAAACGACCGAACGGTGCTTTGGCGCATGCGCATACCAGCTGAAAGACGCTGGCAAGAAAAAAAACGTGAAAAAAGTAATTTTGCGCATGCGCAGAATAGCTGAAGAACGCGGACGTGAAAACACATGGAAAAAAAAGGTAAATTTCAATTTAAGGGTCGCGGGCCGCATGGAAGAGCTCTGGGGGCCGCATGCGGCCCGCGGGTTGGACACTCCTGTCCTAAAGCTTGGAGAATTAGTTTGGTTGAAGGAGATGGATGAGATAGAATCTGATGAACCGGAGATCTGAGTGTGTTTATGCGATGAGTACGTAAAGAGGCCATTTGTGTTGTCATGTTCAGATGTGCTTCAAACTCCAGGGTCTGTACCGGTGTCGCACTTGACTTGACATAAATGACTGATACCTACTGAGTTACATATCTGGAGCAAATAGTCCCTGGACTGTTGTAGGAGATGCATGGTAGGGGCAGCGAGGAGCCAGTTGTGTAGACATGGAAAGACTTGGAATCATTCGAGTCTCAAGTGAGCTGCCACCACTGCCGTACCTTTGGTAAACATCCTGGGGGCTGTGGTAAGTCCAAAGGGCAGGGCTCTGAATTGGTAATGGCTGGCTCCCAGCCAAAAACTTGTGTATCTTCAGAAGCTCCTGTCTACTTTGATGCGACAGTACACATCTTGAAGATCTATGGAGCACAACCAATCGCTCTTGCATAGAAATGGCAAAATGGACTGAACCGTGACCATTTGGAACTTTGACTTTTTCACAAACAGATTTAGTTTGCCTACATCCAAAAATGGTCTCAGGCCCCTTGTATTTTTGGGCACCAAAAAGAAACTTGAGTAAGTTCTGAATCCTGTTTGGTCTGGTGGGGTCTCCTGGAAGGCTCTTGTTTAGCAGCTTTTGAATTCCTTGTACTACAGCTTTCTTCTGACTGGGTGGAACATTGGAAGGTCTCTTTCTTTTGGAGTTTGAGGGCTGGTAAAATGGTATGAAATTACCTCTGGATAATGTTAGCACCCAGGAATCTCCTGTTATAGTACTCGGGCATCTAGGTGTAAAGACAAGCGTCTCTCAACTGCCTCCAGAGGTGGGAGCAGCACTTCAGGGGCTATCTGGGGAAGGAATCATGAAAACCCTGACTTTGTGGGTCTCCTCTGCCTTGAGGGCAACTTCTACCATTAGAGCTGCCTCTTCTACCTTTGGAGGAGTTGTTTCCGTGTGAATCCTGGAAAGGCCCTGGAGATGTGCAGAACCAAATTTTTTTTTTTTACCATCTCTCTGATTTCTAGAAAAAGTTCATTGAGGGTGGTACAAAACTTAATTCAAATGGCAGACAGTTTCTTTTCCCTCTTGTTCAGTGCGGGTAAGTTTTTTATTTTTTATTTTTTTACAGACTGACAAAACAAAGATGTTTCATCAATGGCAGCATCTAACAAAGACTCCTTGAAAGGCTCCACAAAGTTGCACAGCCACATCCAGGCATGTCTCCTTATGGCAATAACAGAATCGGCTGCCCATAAGGCACCTTCTGCCATGTGAGAGATCAAACTCATGGACACGTTGGAAATTGAAAAAACAGTGGCCAGTTGAGATGACGATTTTTTTTTTAATTCGACAGTTCTTTGGTCAAATCTCTCTCTGTAACCTTGTAAAGTGTGACGGATAGTTAAGTGACCTCAGAGTGAAAGTCACTAAGGCAAATAAACTCACTTTACAAATCTATCCAGAGCCCTAGACTCTGTTTGGTGGGATGGACAGTACACCTCTGTTCTGGTAGCTTTTTTTTTTTTTAGAGGCTACCTCCACCACTACTGCATCAACCTGGACTCCTTTCCTCCAATGGGGTTTATCTTTCAGAGGGGCTAAAAACTTGTCAGGGAGATGTGGTATTGGCTCAATGGAATCCGGCTTCGTCCATGCCCAGCAAGAGACTAGATTAACAAACTCATCTGCCCAGGGGGGTAAACCCAAGATGTCAATGGGCCAGAACCAAAAGCATCCAGATATACTAACTCCTCAGGAGATGGATTATCTTAAGGATCTCCAATATGTTTCCAAAGGAGAGGTCATCAGGTGGTGATCTGGGGGACCCTTATCTCCTTCCTCAAAATCAGTATCTTAAGTGACAGAGTTCAATGGTAAATCTATGTGCCTCCTCTTGCATGTCCTCTTGCAATGGACCTCCTCGGGGTAATGCTCAGGTGAGGTGTCAGAAGGAAATGGGAGTTTCTCCATGGGAACCGACTGGAAGTTAGATGAAACTGGCTGCTCATGTGGAATAGGTCTGATGGACTGAGAGCTCAGAACTGATTAGGGAATAGGGGAAGGATCTGAGGGGGGAGAGAGATCAGATCTCTAGAATGAGAAAAAGCCTTTTCCACAACCTCAAAGGCAGACTGGCCCAGAGAAGCTGTGGCCACCTACATCACAGCAGTGTGTTCCAGTGTGCATTTTCAGGACCAAAGAAGTCGTAGCCCATAGTTTTGAAACTTTAGGAGGCAGCTCCAAGGAAGTCCTGGGAGACTTCAGCAGTGAAAACTTCCTATGCTCAGACTCCACTCTAAATATCTTACTGGGGGCTTAAGCCCCTGAAAAAGATGTAGATGAGAGAGAAAGTAACCATTTAGAATAAGCTTACACTGCCTGTCAGCTAAGGCTCTCGAACTGAAAACTGCACATACTGAGCAGTTTGTATTCAAATGAGCTGCTCATAAACAACAGATGCACTCCTTGTGGGCATCCGAGTTCAGGATTTTGTGCTCACAAGAAGTGTATTTTTTAAAGCCTGTTGGCCAGGATAGCAGAAAAGAAAAGTAAAAAATATGAACAGAATTTTTTTTTTTTTTTTAGAAAATTACCAACAATGGTAGCTACCAATTACCCTGTTAAAAGGGTAGGATGTATAGAAAAAGTACAGAAAAGACAACTTACCAGCAAGGGTAACTTTAAGAAATTACTATAAGTATAGTATACAGACTACTGACACAAAAAAAAACAAAGACTAAGAGGGAGGATTATAATATAGACAAGAAGGAAAATATAGATGAGATTGAACTTTTCTACTCACAAAAAACTCGAACTATAATAGCGCTGCAAGAGAATGACCCTACGTCTAACCACAATGGTGGCAAATGAGATCCCACGTTCTGGGGATGGACCAGGGGATTGTGGGTACTGGGTGGAGCTTAAGAGTTGGATCCAAAGTCTGAAGTATGCAATAGATACGTTTTCCCGTCATCCACGGTTCTAGTGACCTTCTTGAAGCCCACTAAGTTTAGGCAAGATCTACCCTTGATGACACTGAACTGGGATGTGTCCAGTGTTTGAAGATCTCCCTATGTCTGTTTATCAAGTCCATAATAATTCTTTCCATAGCCTTGCATACAAGACTAGTCAAACTTCTGGGACTGTAGATCCCTGGGTTTGCTGATGGTCCGCTTTTGTGTAAACACATGACTGTTATAGTCCTCCGTTCCCTAGGCTTGAAGCCTGTCTGGAGACTGTGGTTGAATAGAGATTGTAGTGGGCCTGACAGGTCATCTTTCAAGCTATTTAGGAGGCATCCTGGGATATTATCACAAACCATTGATGCTGTGTTTTTAGCACTGAATCATGCAGCGAGGACCTGTTCTTTACTGACAGGTGGGGAAGCAATGGTAGAGGTTATTTCCTTGAGGGGAACTGGAGCTAAATTTATTGGCCAGCAAATCTGCTATATCCCCTGTTCATTACAGAAAGTTCTATTTATTGTTAATTAAACACACTGCTGGGTGCTCCTGTTAAGGTTGTGTAAATAATTAAAAATGCCTTATGGTTATCCTTAGGAGGCTATTCTTTCCTTGAAGTGGCTTCGGTGGACTTGATTAGTTCCCTGAATTACTTGTTTAGACTAAGTAAGGAGTTTTTTTTGTCTTTTGGGCATAGCTCTTCCTATTTTTGGACAGCATTTTCTTTTGTTTGTTCGTAAGCCTATTTATACTGGGGATTCACCAAGAGGGCTTGTTTTTGGAGTTTGTCCCAAGTTTATTTCCGTTTGGAACTGCTGTTTTTATGCAGTTATAAAGTTATATAGTTTTAAGCACTGCTTGTACAGGGTTTCAGTAAACATTTATGCACTGGTCACGGTGATAGCGGAATTTGGGGAGCTTGCAATTTAGCTATATCTGCACTTAATAGGAGGTAGTTAGGCATGTAAAAGTTCTTAGGTTCTGAGATTTGCTTGGAGTTCAGCACGTATATATTTTTTTAAGGATTACCACTTTGTGATTTGATCTGACAAGTGAGGACATTACACTAAGGGATGTGCAACATTCTCTCATATTTGTGAGTACCAGATCCAAGATATATGCACCCCTTGTAGGTATGCAGACTAGCTGTTCCAGGGTGTTTGTGCTGACAAAATCCAGGAATCTTTGAGCCTGCATATTAGTGATTGTATATGTATCCCAGTTTATGGTGGAATAGTTGAAAATCAACCATGACTATAGTGTTGGGCTGAACTGTGAGTGACTTCAGAACACTCAAGTATGTGACATGGTTTTCCTGAGTCACAGATGAGGTCCTATAGCTAGCAAGGATATGGTGCTGGACTTTACCTAAGGTTAGACGGTCATTTTTTTTTTTTTTTTTTTATTTAATGTAGATGGATACACCACCACTTCTTGTTCCTTCTTGTGCAGTAGCGGGTCTAAATGTGTGGAATGTATTATGGCCTTGTAATGTTGGGGTACCTTCTGTGGCTTTAAACCATGTACTGGTAACTGCGCAGCTGTCAACACTCTGCAGGGTGAGGAGTGCTTACAGGGAGGGAGCTTCTTGTTGAGACTGCTTGCATTCAATGGAAAGGTTCAAAACCACTGTTCCGGCCAGCATGTCAGATGTTGAGACAGTTTTCTCAGTGCTGTCACTTGTTCCTGGATGACACTTCCATTACATTATTCAAAACGACTGTCTCTTGCTCGGAACCAAGGAAAAAATTTGAGGCCCATAAACTAACTTGATGCTCTTAAAATGGCACAGTGCAATATCACTGTCTCAACCTGTAGCATAACTCACTTCAATACCAGTGTCTACAGACATTGTTAGTCTGGGTATTAACTGACCAGTGTGCCTCAAGCAAGAAATTATGGAGTTAGGCCCAAAATCTCAGTATAAAACTAGGCCTATCTTATCAACATCAAATCCTGGAATTCTCTCTGGATGTCTTCTATGATTATCCTGGAGGTGCACTTCATCTTCATCAGTGAAATATTTATCCCCTGTTGGCTGTTGGGCTGGAACCTTTTAAAGTACTGCTTATTTCATCAGTTCCACAAAGACTTGGGTTCATCATGCCTAGTCTGGCTTCAAATCTTATGGGTATCTGCCATGTGATAAGATGTGGAGCTGTTTGATACTGCATCAGGAAACGTAAAATCTTACTGTCAAATTTCAACATGGTATTTACAATCGTTTTCATGTCTGCTTTGAGAGTTTGTTGTTGTTGTTGTGTCTTTCGGCTTTTCCCGGTTAGGGGTCGCCACAGCGTAACTCCGGTCCGCTAATGATTGGTAGTTGATTTTTATGTGCCGAGTTACCAGCCCTGACGCACAACCTTCAACGAAGGTACGCCCATTCACGCATGTTTTCACGCAGAAGACGCTCTAGCTGAGAATCGAACCGGACAGCGTCTTACTGTGAGGTGACAACGCTACCGCAGCACCCCCTTTGCATAAGCTATTTATGCTAATCCATTTTCTGCAAAGTACCCTGGGGTCCAGTAGTAGAATAGGTCATTCCATTTTTGCTTAACAGAACAATGGTGTTTTTCTAAAGTCATTCAGGTTCTGAATAATCATGAGAGTTCAGAGTCGCTTCTTGTTACTCCTGCAATCAAATCTCCTTTAAAGGACAATGCCAAAAGTGTTCGCTGATCGAAGCATTTGCACAAATACTATGATTCCTTCTATGGTGTTCTCTGAAATTTCTGGTAATGGAATTCTAGGAAGTTCATCGACATTGCCATGACTATTGTAAAGCCGGTACTCTATCTGATAAAAATAGCTTGAAAGTAGTCTCAATAGCTGCATATTTTCATAAATGTGGAAATGTCAACAGTGGTTAAGTTTTACTTCATGTGTAAACAAATTAACTGTTCTTTTTAGCATTGGTGGACGCGCGTAGTAGAAATGAACAGCGTTCGCACTTCGTGTTGCTATGAAATACTGCATTACTTCATGATGGAATGGAACTCAGTATTTTCTAAGTAGTTTGACTTAAAGACAAAAAAAAATCTATATCAAGGTTGCAATCTTAGTTTTCTGACTAATGAAGCTAACTGTTTGCAATGACCAGATACTTTTCAATTGCTGTATTTTCATAAGCTTTTTTTACAAAATTTTCAAGTCCCACATCTACAAGGACTCCAGATATGTTCTTCACCCCCTCAGGTGGTCCAATATGTGAGCAGCACATAGCAGTGCATTCTGGTTGACTACAGACAAACTGAAGGCAATTCTGACAATCAGGAGGGTGAAATACTGCAATCAGTGCTATGAGACTGTTAAAAAGCTATTGATTGTCTAGGTTGGTACAAGGCTTCCTTCTCATTGCACTTTTTTTCTAACTGTTCAATCATGGTAACCCAGAAACGGGAAACCCCAGATTTGACACCAGAGTAAGTGTGTGCTCAGCATGCCATGATGCACATTTACCTGTTCTGTTTCACAACTTCACTTTCTCCCTACTTGTTGTCAAAGTTCAACAGGGTATTAGACAATTTGTTCCATACTTGCTATGAAACTTTGCACAAACCACTTCTGCTAACCTGTTTGCTGCAGAGTACCCTCTGCACCAGTGGAATGGGTAATTCATTTTGCCTAACAAAACAATGTCACTCTTCTGAAGTCATTCAGGTTCCACTGGTGGTGTTAATGTGCTCCACAGTAATACGTGTTATGCAATAAAATAAAATATTAATTGGATACCTTTTCGTAACTTAAGCTGGATAATGTACGCCATCATATGAGAAACTAACATTAATAAATTTAACAAGTATGTACAAGTAAGGCTTAAAGAATATGTTTGTTTTGTACATGCAAGTTATAGTTTTTATGCAGCACACAAAACGTAAGAGCAGCATGACACCCCTTCCCTTGTCTCACACGGGGGGGGGGGGTCTGGGGGCTATCATATAGTTACATCATTCACTTCTACTGACAATACTGGACTTCAGCTTCTGTTGTGCACAGTGCTGTAATCATCATTTTTGAACTCTGAAAAGTATACAGCAGCATAAATTAAAAATATTTCAAGTTTTTTTGTTTATAAATTTTAATTATGCTGACAGTGTTAACAAAACTAAGTAATGGAGACAAAGCAGTGAGACACAGCAAAGGGGTGCAGTGGATAGCGTTGTCATCTCATAACAAGAGGTTCTCTAGTTTGATTCTTGGCTGGGGAACCTTCTGTGTAGAGTCTGCATGTCTTACTTGTGTTCAAATGGGTTTCCATTGGGTGCTCTGGTTTTCCACCTACATTCCAAAGACATGCAGTAAGTGAATTGGAGACATTAAACTGGCCATCGTTATGAGTGTGTGTGTGGTATGGAAGAACAGCAACGGCATGGCTAGCCACCTGGTGGTGTGAACATTTGCTCTAGAAAATTGTCACTCTTGGGGTAACACCCCGACCCCATGTGCAAACATAGGAAAAAGGGTTGTGGATGGATAAATGGAAGATAGTGAGAAAAAAACAAATAAATATAGTTTCTGAAATGTTTGACAATGGAAAGTCAAACTTTGCGTATATACTAACAAAGTTCAAAACCCTGTGGCATAGAAATCTAGTACAGTAAAAATATTACAGTGTCTGTCAAACTATCAATTTGATTTCCATAATTCCAGGTTGAGATCAAGTCATATCGTTTATCATTTTTGGAAATGAAAAATGTTTTGCTATGTAACCTTTATATTCTTTGGTAATGGTGTGAAATCAGACAAAAAAGAGAAAAATAGCTAATGGTATCATGGGCAATGAACTGAGATCTGAAATGATTTGCTGACGTGCGAGGCTCAGTGCATCTAAGTCACCAAATGGTTCCTTCCTTTTCTGCATATGAAGGAAAATAATACATCAAATTTGTACCTTTGTGTAGAAGCAAGCATACAGTTCTCATTATTGTGAACCATTACTTTGAATCTGGAACTTCAAACACATCATATGCAAGGCTAGAATTGCCATGCAGCAAATGTTTTCCCTAAATGGGTCATGCTCCCAGTAACATTAAAGAAAACTAGAACAGCACTAGCCAGGCATAAACAGGCCGCAGTGATATGAATACAATGATGTCTATTTCATCCCAGTGCTCTCTCCTTTATACGCTAAAATCTTTGAATGTAAACAAGATGGAAACTGTGCTCAGTCAGCTATCACTTACTGATCCTGATACTTTTAAATAAACTTTACATGCAAACATTTGTATAAACATGGCCTTTAACTGCAATGACATGATTCAGGGGAGGGGGGACTACAGAAAACTGACAGCCACAGAGATTTTTTAATCAATGATATGACATACCTTACTTCATGGTAGTGGTCATCACTTACTGGTAAAGCTAGAAGAAGTGGACTTAATGCTAAATTGCTCCCAAGGTCAGAAAGTAAACAGGTCAAATACTTAAATCTAAACTTCAAGACATCACAAGCACATGGAAGCAAAGACTATCCTAAGAAGGCAAAACATGCTGTCCAACATAAACACAGCACACAGATGTACACAAAGGCATATGAAAGATGGGTACTTACGTATTATCGCAACCAGATTTTCGCGGTTGCTAAATTTGCATGCTGGAGTGAAACTGAGTGAGGGAAACACAGTGAAATGTTATTTGACAGCCTTACTAAAGAAATGTAATTTTGGATTACATTCAGGAAGACAAACAAATGTGCAGTTCTTCTTCCTGTTTTGTGTGCATTACACATGCACGCTTCAAACTGTCAGGGGTGCTGTGTTACTGACAAAAGGTATACTTTCACTGTAAGGAAGGAATGCTGAGAAGAAAAACACAGACACTCATGGAAATGCTTTTGGTAAACTACCTTTCTTTGTAAAACTTTGTAAACACAGTTGAAAGCTTTACAAAGAAAAGAGTTTACCGAAAGCATTTCCATGACCATGAGTGTGTGTGTTTTTCTTTTCAGCATTCCTTCCTTTTACACAAAGCCAGCAGCGAGTTGGTTTTGTGTTATTAGTGGCATCCTATAGTTCAGGGATGAAAACACTTACTTACAGCGAAATGCAAGCAGCTTGCCTGCAAGTCTGTTGACATTTTCCATCACTTTTAGTCATTTTTTTCTGTTTCTTCGAAGTCCTGTGAATGATGGTCGACGTAGAAATATGAATGAAAAAGTACAAGAAAGAAGTAAAACACATAAATTTGCTTTTACACTGGTTAGGTTATTTGGCTAATTTTAGGACACACCACGGTTCAACGGTGTCTGTTGTACAACACGCGATTGATGCCAGATATCCGTTTTCAGTTGGTGGACAACCTCATGCTAGCCTTGCTTATTCCTGTATGTCTTTCACAAACCATTGAGAAAAAAAAACAGTAACTGGGAGTTTGCACACCCCCATTTTTCTTACACAAACTGTTTTCTCGGAAACTATATGATTTACAGAAAGTTAAAAATCTGGTTGCGATAATACGCAAGTACTGAAAGATGAAATGCAGGACAGAATGTACAGACAGATACATAGATGAGCTAAAAAGTTGCTGTATATAACAGAGACTAACAAACTCAGGTTGCAGTAGACACGCATTACAGAAATTAATTAAAACAACAAAAAGATACATATGAAGAGCAAACCTTTGTGTACTCTTTTTTTTAAATATTTTTATTAGTTTTAAAACTTTTACAAAAGATGAAAATAAATACAAGATAAGGAACTTGTAAGGTACATCAATCCAAGAAAAAGAAAGTAAAGTACATTCTAAATTAATACAAACAGTTAACAAGTTTAGATTTATAGACAAGCAATTATTGTAACAAGTACCTTACACTCCTGATCGGGTAAAATATTCACTAGGGTGCCCCAGAAAAACATAATATAAATATGAATCAGGTCTCTCAAGAGGAGGATAACTTTAATCAGGTTATATACTATTATATAAATAAGTATAGACTGTTAACTATTTTGGGGGTACACCACCTAAACTATACATGTCCTAAAAACCCATTTACACCATATTTACAATATATTTACAACACGGATGTCAGAGGACCTCTCCAAATAAAATGTCTTACGACAATTAGTAAAGTGTAATGTTTACATTATCAAATAATTTTGGACTGTACCTAGTACAAAAAAGATCCAGCTTGGAATGTAAATGTACAAGAAAAAATGTTGCTGGATTTTACTTATTCCGGATTAGATCAGAAATTTTCCCAATATTTTTTTAAATAATTCTTTTTTCTTTTTGCTATTCGTGCGCATTTTGTGCGCTGACATATATTTTACTGCCATATCCTTAAAGTTTTCCCATGAAATTGCTAAGGGGTTAATCCAATTTTTAGTAATGAAATATTTAAGGAGAGCACAAACTGAGACAAGAACATGATGGTGAATACCTTTGATTTGAATAGGAACAATATTCAGGATCATAGTTTGCCAAGAAAATGTAGTTTTCTCATACCCCATTTTTTCTAATTGAATTCTGAGGGAGCACCAGAGTTTACAGATGGTCTTACAACTCCAGATCATGTGTATTATGTCAACATGAGGGAGAGTGCAGAAAGGACATGTTAAGTTTTTATTGCATCCAAATTTTTGTAAAACAGCTGGGGTGTAGTAAGAGTTATTATTTATAATTAGCTGTGTGTAAATTAGATTTCTGAAGGGGGTCATGTTTAGTGTATTTCTGATTGCTTCATACTTAGCTTCACTACAGATTTCATCCTGTATTGAATCCCAGTATTTGGATAATAAAAGTGAATGACTATGTATCATGGAGGACACACGTTTATAAGTATGTGAGATCATTTTGTTTTTTTAGGGAAAGTGAATTAAAGATCGATTGTGTTAATTGAATATCTTGTTCCATAACTCAGTATTTAGAGAATTTTTGTTTTATAAGTGAGCTGAGCTGTCTTAAAATAGGGTGATATTTATTAGGAGCCCCAAATAAAGTTTTAATCTCTGCTGCATTTTTTGTACTATATAAATGCCAGACTGTGGCCTTCTTGATAAGAGGAAAGTTAGATAGGTCAATAATTCTATTATTGACTTTCAAATTTGGATTCAGATGTATGGGTTGAAGAATGGGGACTGTAATGAAAAATAAGAATTTTGTTTTTTAGACGAGGCAAAAACTTAATGTTAAATTCACCAACAGGTGTGAGAAAGGGGGCAGATTGAGGATTAATTTTGAATGACTGTATATAGTTATACCAGATCTTGACCCACATTGGAGACCAAGATTCATCATATGGATCATAACTATCCAGAATATTCCCCTGCGAGTTCAGCAGTGCATGGCTTAAAGAGACAGTAATGCAAAAACAAAATAGCCAGCACCAAGGTGTAAAAAAGTAAATAACTTTTAATATAAAGTTATCACAAACAGACCGGTTTCGGCATTAATTTCAAGCCTTCCTCACTTACACCTTGGTGCTGGCTATTTTGTTTTTGCACGGATCATAACTGGCTATTTTTATTAAACAACTTGCGGTAATTATTTGATAATACAGACTGAATTCTGGAAGACCTAATCCACCCTTAGCTTTTGGGATAGTTAATTTCCTATATGATATTCTGGTTGATTTAGGGAACCATAAGAATTCAGAAACTGTGGTCTCCATTTTAAGAAAGAAGTTTTTTGGAATATTAAGAAAAACAGAGTTTAGATGGAAAAGAACTCTATGTAAAATATTCATCTTTATAATAGCATATTTTGATAATAGTGAAAGGTTAATATTTTTCCATCTGATTAGATCATTGTTTATTTGATCCCAAACCTTATAAAGATTAGTTTTCATAAGTTCTTGGCGAGAGTGCGTGAAGTTTATACCCAGATACTTTATTGAATATTTAATAGGTATGTCAGAAAGGGGGAAGAAGTATTCTAAATGCTTCTTAGGATTCAAAGGAAAAAAGGCTGATTTGGTGGGGTTAAGTTTATAGTTAGCAACTTTAGAAAAGAGATCAATAGAGTTTCAAATTTTCTGGAAGTCTGTGTTAGGAAGCTCAAAGTAAATGTTAAGGTCATCCGCAAACGGCGAGTACTTTATTTTGATGTTATAGATTTTTGGGATATGATGATAGGTCATCTGTTTGATCTAGATAAGAAAAGGTTCAAGATACAAGTTAAAAAGATAGTATGATAGCGGACACCCCTGTCTGGTGCCATTTTTAATTTTAATAGGATTTGATAATGTTTTATTTATATAAAGGGAAGTAGAGGCATTTTTATACATCATCCTAATAGTATTAATGACCATATACGGGAAATTAAAGTATTCCATTGTTGCATATAAGAAGTTGAGATCCACATTATCAAAGGCCTGAGTTGCATCTAACGTTGAAGCGTATCTTGGATGATTATCCTTTTCAAGGAACATTAATAATGTATGCAAAGCGACAGTATTATCACAAAGTTGTCTTTGCTTTATAAAACCTAATTGCTCTGGAGAAATAATTGATGTCATCACTTTTTGAATTCTATTTGCAAAAATGGTATCTAAAATTTTCATGTCTACATTTATAAGGGCAATAGGCCTATAGTTAAGAGGGTTTGATTCGTCAGAGTTCGGTTTTGGGATGAAAACAGTTTTGGAATTATTCATATACTTGTCCGTAATCCCTTCTGATGTATGATTATACATGTTAAGTAGGATTTTTGTAAGATTACTGCAAAAAGTTTTGTAAAATTCACCTGTAAATCCATCAGGGCCTGGCGCCTTATTAGGTTTCAGTTTTTTTAATAGCTGCAGTTATTTCATTTAGTGTTATAGGGGTGTTTAACTGGGTAATTTGTGTGGAAGATAGTTTTGGGACCTTAAGATAACTGCAAAGTCTATGTAATGTTCTTTCTGGAATTGAGTTTTAGGATTGTAGATTTCCGTGTAAATATCTACAAATGAATTTACAATGTCACTATTTCTATACAGGATTTTCCCTTTATACTTTATGTCCTTTATATAGTTTGGTTCTTCTTTGATATTTATTAGTCTTGCTAGAGTCTTGGATGGAGTTTGAGCCCATTCCAAGTATCTATGTAGGAGCTTTAATTCAGTCAAAGAGTAGTTTTGCTGGTGGAAGAAATATATTTCCTTCTGAATTCCGTGTAGTTTAATTTCCAAATCAGGGGAAAAATCTTTTTGCAGTTCTGCGTCAGTTTTTTTTAAACTCTTTTGTGAGGTTATTAATGTACAAACTCTCTTTCTTTTTATAATAAGATGCTTTTTGAATAAGTATTCCTCTAATGACAGCTTTAGCCGCTGCCCACTGTATATCTAAAGGGATATTGGAAAGCAATGATTCAGCTTCTAAGTGTTTTATATATTCATGGACCTTTTTTTTGAGAATGTTACTATTTAGTGACCAAGTGAAAATCTTACTGTCATAATTCCATTTTTGGTTAGGGTTAATGCCAAGTGATATATTCGAATGATCAGATATAGATCTGGCCTCATGGGCAAAATTAGCAATTTTAGTCGAGAAAGCATCTGAGATCAGGTAGTAATCAATCCTAGGCCAAACCTTATATGAGGCCGAACAGCAAGTGAATTTATTAGACTCCCTGTCAATCTCAGATATTAAAAAAGGGTCAACTAAATTAAAACTATTCATCAAATCTTGAATAGAAGCAGTTATTTGGGTGGGCTGTTTTTCTGTTCTTATTTGGGCTATCATTTGATGGATCAATAAGGGCGTTCCAGTCGCCACCAATAATGAAGAAATGAGTAGCAGATTATGAATTTCCTGTATGAACAAATGTTGGTTTGAACATGGACTATACACATTCAAAAACAAAATCGGGGACTTAACTTGCGGGTATGAGCAAGTGAATAAACACCATCTTCCATTCAAATCAAACTTAGTATCAAGCACTACTCCAGGGAAGGACTTTTTAATTAAAATAGCTGTACCTTTTGATGCAAGGCTGCTCCCTGCTGATAATAATCTGTCTAATCCAATTTCTTTTTTTAATATTGTCCCATTGGTCATTTGTCATACGAGTCTCTTGTAAAAAAATGTTTGATTTGTCTTGATAAATCAGGTGCATAACCAGCTTTTTTTTAATGTCCTGAAGACCATTTACATTCCAATAATTCACCCTAATCATCTAACTATAAGTTCAAAAAATAACAATAAAAACAAAATAAGATCAACAGAGATACAAGTTTCGCTAGGAACGGTCCATATAATGATAGGTCCTTTTCTAACACATAAGAAATAAACTGTACTCAAAAAGTACAGTTGTGTACACTTACCATAAATGAAGATGTTCGAGTGTATTCACTGTTACAGTCATTACATTTGGGTAATCCTGCTGGCAGGTTGCCCCTCAGTCGGCCTGAATTCCAAAGTCCTGGGTCCTGCATCGGCTGCTGTCGCCCCTTCCCTGACGTCAGGTCGTCAGGGGTATAAATGATGCGGCCGATGCCATTTTCTATAGTTTTTCTTGCCCCAGATGTCAGGTGCCCCCTAAAAGGGTAGCCAAAATGTATATACATATAAATACATGCACCAACATAAACTTTACCTTCATCTACAAGCAAATACACCACACAGGTTGTATAAATCAGAGAAGGAAAGATAGGTTCCATCAGAAGAAAGGGGGATGGCGAGTGGGTAACCTGGACTGCAAAAGTGAATACACTCTAACAACTACATTTCTGGCAAGTGTACACAACTGTACTATGTTCTTCGTGTTTCACTGTTGCAGTCATTACATTTGGGTAGAGTCCCAAAGCTATTGATGGGAGGCTGGAGCAAAACAGCATTAGGAGCGGCTATGAGGCCCTGCAAAACTGCAGTGGCAAAGCCTGCCCTGGATTTAGAGTAGAGTGGCAGATGATAGTGCTTTGTAAAGGTGTGCACTGAACTCCAAGTAGCAGCCTCTAAAATGTCCTTTGTTGGTACTCCCCTGAGAAAGGCTGCTGAAGTGGCTGCAGCTCTGGTTGAATGTGGCCTAATGCCCTTAGGCACTGCTTGCCATGGTGTAAGTAGCAGAAACTAATGCAGTGGCCTATCGACTTTGAAATAGTCTGCTTTAAGATAGCCTTTCCTTGTGATCCTGCAGCATATGCCACTAGCAATTGTTCTGTCTTTCTGAAAACTTTGGTTCTGTCCAAGTAGAATCTAAGCTGTCTGTGTATGTCCAAAGAATGCAGAATTCTCTCCCCCTAGTTCTGTGGATTTGGATAAAAAGTTGGCAGATGAATAGTTTGGTTAAGAGCCACACTGGACACCACCTTAGGCATAAATGTTGGGTTTGTCCTCAGAGAGACCCTGTCTGGATAAAAAATGATAAAAGGTCCCACAGCCATGAGTGCCTGTAGCTCTGAAACTCGTCTTGCAGAAGTTATTGCTAGGTGCAGAGCTGTTTTCCAATTTAAAAACTTTATATAAGCAGTAGCAGCTGGCTCAAAAGGAGGCAGGGTGAGTTTTTCCAAGACATAGTTGAGGTCCCATGCAGGCATTGGTGATCTCCTTGGAGGCCTTAAATTTTTGGCTCCTCTGCGGTACTGTTTTAATAAGGGATGAGAAAAGATTGGTGGCTCTATATTGTAATGAGCCGAAATAGCAGAGGCATGAATTTTAATAAATGAAAAAGATAGGCCTTTGTCCAGCATCTCAGTTAAGTATTGCAAAAATCTGAGGAATATTTGGCATGGCTGTATCAGTTCCTTGTGCCTGGTTCCAAGCACAGAATCTCTTCCATTTTCCAGCATAAGATTTTCTAGTACTAGGCCTTCTGGTCTCCAAAATGACATCCATCACAGCTTTATTGACAGGTGTGTTTTGTATGATTACATTATCCGTCATGCTGCCATGTTTAAAGTCCTGAGTTGGCTGTGCAGGATCTGATTGTTTTGCTGGGAGAGTAGATGAGGTATCTGAGGTAAGGTCCAAGCTGGGCATTGAGACAAGTTCTTTAGGATTGGAAACCAGTACTGGCGGGGCCAGTCTGGGGCAATCAGTATCGTTTTTGGCTTCTCCTGTCTGACCTTTAGGAGTACCTTGGGGAGGAGAAGCAGTGGGGGAAAGGCATATACTGATAGGGCGTCCACTTTCCATGCTTGTCTGTGATAAGTCCTTGTGTATAATCTTTTTTGTTGGTAGTTGTGAGGGGAAGCAAATAGATCTATGTCCGGGCATCCCCATTTCCTTGTTATCATGCTGAAGACTTGTGGATCCAGCTGCCACTCGTGGGGATCCATGAGGTTTCTGCTTAGTTCGTTTGCCAGAGTATTTTTCCTTCCTGGCAGGAATTGTGCCTGCAGATGTACTTGGTAAGTTAATGCTGTGTCCCACAAAGTCATGGCTAGTCTGCAAAGGGGGTAAGAATGTGTGCCCCCCTGCTTGTTTATATACCACATGACCGTGGTGTTGTCTGTCTTTATCAGTAGTTGTACCGGATGAAGTAGGTCAGGGCATTCTGAACAGCTAGCATCTCTTTTTGATTGATATGTAGATGCATTTGGGTTGTGGACCATGTGCCCTGAATGCATCTTCCTGCCATGTGAGCCCCCCAGGCATAATCTGATGCATCCGTTGTTAGTGTCTGCCTGGCTGGGGGTAATGTGAATGGCTGCCCCTTGTTTTGGTGACAAGCTTTGCCCACCATCGAAACTCCTGTTGCAGGCAGGGAATGAGAGTAATCATTGTTTCCAGGCTGTGGCAATGTTGAGTCCAAACACTTTTTAGGTACCATTGAAGTTTCCTCATATGCAGTCTTGCATATGGAATTGGTAGGATGCAGGATGCCATGAAGCCCAAAGCCTGCAGAATTTTTCTTGCAGATAACTGGGCCTTTGTTGCCAACATTTTGAAATAGGTAGTCAGTTGCCTTTGTTTGTCTGGCGTGAGATAAGCCACCTGGGCAGTTGTATTTGGGTACTAGTTTTGATTTCTTTTCATTGACTGTGTACCCTAGGCATGTTAGAAGTCTTTTCACAAACACCAGATGCTGTAGAATAATGTCCTTGTTCTCTGCTTGAATTAGACAGTCGTCCAAATAAGGATATATTTGTATTCCTCTTTGTCTGCAGAATGCAATTACTGGTGCCAGGCACTTTGTAAAGACCCTGGGCGCAGTAGATAAGCCAAAGGGCAGTGCAGAGAATTGGTAATGTACTGAGCCAGCCTTGAATCTGAGGTATCATCTGCATAATTGTCTGATTGGGACATGCAGGTATGCCTCTTTTATGTCTAGAGTTACCAGCCAAGCATTCTTGCCCAGCATGGGCAGAAGCTGCTGCAAAGTCATCATCTTGAATTCTGGTACATCCAGGAATGTGTTCAGAATAGATAGGTCCAGTATTGGTCTCCAGGTCTTGTCCTTTCTGGTTACCAAGAACAGTCTTGAGTAAAATCCTTGTCCCTGTTCTTGCTATGGTACTTGTTGAATGGCCCCCATGTCCATGAGGGATGAGACTTGTTTTTGTGCCTCTGCCCATTAAGTTTTTGGCAGATCTGGCCAGCCGTTTGCCTTTGGCAGGGTATGGAAATGGAACTTGTAGCCTTGTGACACGATATTTAGAACCCACTTGTCCTGGGTTATAATGTGCTAATTTTCCCCCTAAGGATGCTTCCAGGAGATAAGTGCTTGGTGCCGGCAGGGGGAAGTCATTGGGACTGTTTCCTGTATGGTTCTGATTTGTCTTCTCCAACTTTGGAGGTAGAAGCACCCCATTGCTTTGACCTGTAGGAAACTTGCGCCTGGGATCTGCCTCTACGGCGTCTGGATCTGCCCCTTTGAGGTCTGTCTGACACAGGAAAGGACCAGTTGTTTTTAGGCCAGTGTCTACTAAACCTAGGTGGCTGTACTTGTAAAAAATCTTTGACAGTTTGTATAGATTTAGCTTTGTCCTCCATTTTCTTTAACACCTCCTCTGCCTTAACACCAAAGTATCATGCTGTAAAGGTGCATCTAATAATTTAACTTTGACATGATCAGGCAGATTTTGTTCCTTTAACCAAGCATGCCTCCTAATTACAGAACCCGTAACTGTGGCCCTGCAGGAGGCCTCCAAAGAATCAAAACCACATTGCAAAGTATGCTTTCCAACTTGTTCAGCTGCATGCAATAAATCCTGCATTTCCTTGTTTTCTGCACAATGAGTTTAATAACATTTTCTGTTTAAGCAATGCCATGACATGTTGCTGATATTTGAGCATATGAAACTGACAGTTTAAGGCCCTTATAGCCAAGGTTGCAGATGTGTAAACCTTTTTTTCCCCATCTATCCAGTGCCCTAGAATCTCTGTCAGAGGGGGTAGGGTTTTTTGCAGCTGAAGCCTTAACTCCTTTGGGACCCTGTGAAATAGTTTCTGGGTCTGCAGCAGGGTTTTTAAAAAGGAATTTATGAGAGTCAGGAACCCTGTAATACCTGTCACGTTTAACAGGAGCTGGAGGTAAGGAGTCAGGGGTGAGACTAGACTCCGAAAGCACATCATCTACAATATCTAACACAGGTGGAATGGCTAGTGGCCTGTGTTCAGATAGTAAAAGGAAATCCCTGAGCCTCTTTTTAGATTCTGAAAAATTTTGGCTCTCCCAGTGGAAATGCTTCCTCATGGTATGCAACGTTTCCCCAAAAGAATAGTCCTCTGGAGGAGAAGCTGAAGGTATGGATTCTTCAGCATCAGAATCCTCATGGGGGGAAGAGAATATTCCTGATCTGAAGAGGAATCAGAAGAAATAGAAACCTGATCTGAAGATTCATAGTCAGTCTCTTGCCTAGGCCTCTTATCAGGAGGGGGATGGGAACCCCTGATCAAAGTAATTAAGTCTTCGGCCATTTTGAGCATCTGTTTTTTGGGCATAGAGGCCTGTCCACGTGGCTCTTGAGTTTGTTTCTTTGTTTCAGAAGTTGCTTTAGTCTTTGCCTTTGAAGCTGAGGTTGGTTTAACGTAAAGATGTTTAGGTCTGAATACACCCTCAGAAGCCGGTGCCTGCTCAGCGGCTCTAGACTCATCTGAAGGAATAGTATCCAAGACTCTAATACTTTGAGTTTCCAGCTGCATGGCTGACTCCATGTGAGAGTCGGTAGCAGCCTGCGACTCTAAAGTAACGGGCGCCAGGGACTGTGAAAGCTCCTCACTGAGAACCGGCGAACTGGTGACTGGCTTAAGAGAAGCTTCGTCGTCGGTTTTGGGCCTCGGTTGTCTATCGCTCTCCTTTTCTTTGCATTTTTGTGAACTCCGGTAGTCGGATGGCTATCCGACGACATTTCTGGATAATTAAACCGGCGTTCAAAATAGTTTAAAGCAAAATCATACTGATGCTTAATAGTGTGTTGGTTAAATCTAGCACAGAACCGACAACCAGAAACGTTGTGATCAGGGCCTAGGCAAGGAATACAGTAAGAATGAAAGTCCTTATGAGGTGTTTGCTTTCCACAAGAAATACAATTATTTACTTTTTCTGACATCGGTCTGGAGCAAGAAAAAAGTTTCCCCAACGGGGTACTTAGCTTTATTGAAGACTTCGGATCTGAAACTCGAACATGAAAATCTCAAGAGTCGGCCGGCCAGCACTTGCGAACTGCTTCTGCTTCAGGCACCACGCGGCAAGAAAGACTGAAGAAAATGGAGTCGGCCGCATCTTTTATACCCCTGACGATCTGACGTCAGGAAAGGGCCGATAGCAGCCGACGCAGGACCCAGGACTTTGGAATTTAGGCCGACTGAGGGCAACCTGCCAGCAGGATTACCTAAATGTAATGACTGCAACAGTGAAACACGAAAATCATCTGGTGTTCTGACATCCATGCTCCTAACCTTGCAACCCGTGCCTAACCACCCATCTCCCTGTTATGATTTTATTTGCAAATGCAAAAGATACAAATATACTGTTAAACATTTTTGTATAAAATAACTGCTACAGGTATGCAACAGGGAGACATAAATACTAACCTCGATAGTCCAAGTGTCACCCAGCATTTACAACTACACCCTCATGCCACTCCAAAAACTATTTAATACTAACATAGAAATCTAAAATGTACATTTAAAGGCAAAATGATTCTTAGAATACTTAATAAAAGTGTATAAGAATCATACTTTCTAAAAGATTTTATATATCATTTTAGCAGATCATAACATGGAATTAGTTATGCTTACAGGTTCATCAGGTTGGATTGGTATATAATATTATGAATGTACACATTAGTTTAGAACTGACTCCCTATAAATCAATAATACTACATCTTATCACAGAGAGTAAGCAGGCAAGTGTAACTAAAGCTGGCATTCCGAGGGTAACGGCATATCTATAAATATTATTTTAAAATCTATTATTGAAAATCCAAATCCCACACCTAAAATAAACACACATCTACAATAAACAGAAAGACCATTTATAGAACCAAACAAAGTAATCAGCTGAGCTTTGGATATCATTTGCAGACACCTGAGACTTATAAAGCTTATAGAACACATAACTATACACTTCACCCCTATAAGATACAGATCACTTATTTAGCTGCAGCATAGCATTAGATTTTAGACACAATTAGTTACCATATTAGCAATTTACCTAATACTACAATATTAAACTACATACTAATCAATTAATATTTGGCAGGCATTAGAATACACGAGAGACATATATATAACATTCCTTAACTAAATACAGCACGCACTGACATAATGCTTTTTAAATTAAATAATGTTACTAACATTACCCTGAACAAAATCCTTCAATGTTCTTACATTTTCAGCATCACACAGAACCCAAACTGTAAAAATACAGTCCATTTCTTCATAAATATGATGTATTTTGCGTTTTTAGCATTCCCAGTAATGCTCTGCTTCTTTTCTTCTTTTCCCACGCTCTTTGACCTCGTGACATCATCAGCCGACACTTTCGTCGAATTCTGGGTTATGGAGTGTAGAAACGGCCATCTGACTAAAGAAACTTTCATAGAGCTATTATGTAGGCCTCCTCAGGAAGCAACGCAAGTCCCAGAAAATGGAGTTATTTCTGTAGGAAGTAATTTCTTCTGATAGTGTTTCCAGCTTCTGTTACTGTTTCCAGACACATCTTCTGAGAGAAGCTGCATTTTTTTTTAAAGCAGCACATTTTTCTTTAATTTATTTTAAAAAGCTGTGCCATATGTTTTAAATAACTGGTACTTCATTGAAAACTTGCATGAATGTTTTCTTTGCCTCCTCCACGGACTGTATAGAGTGATTTTGGTCTTTATAGTTAAAGGAAAGAGTGGCTGGGTATTTCATTTGGTAATGAACATTTTTTTTATTAGCAAAGCACAGAAAGGGGCTAGAGCTTGTCTCTGTACTTTAATCAACTGAGGTAATAAGTCTTGTGATAATGAGATCCTGTAGCCTCTCCATGAGATGTTTTTTTTTCTTTGCAGCCATAAGCAGTAAATTAACATGTGCAGCATTAAGTAGTTTTGCATAGATCTGTCTGGCGTTAGCTTCATTTTGAGTTTTCTGTAGCGCTCTATGAACTCTTTCCACAGTAATTTCTTTTGCAAGAGATTTATCTTCAGTTACTAGTTCAAAGATCTCTGTTAATATTACAGGTAGTTGGGGTTGATCAAACTTTTCCGGAATGCCACGTATTAAGATATTATTTCTCCTACTTCGAGCTTCTAAGTCAGTTACTTTTAGTCAGACATTTTAAACCTTTGCGTACTCTTACATTCTAACAATTCAGATTTAGTCTGGTTTATCTGCAGTGTGTTGAAAATACTAAAACCAATGCTAGAACGCAACCTAAAATAAGCACTGCACAAAATCGGTAAAAAAAGAACAAAACAAAAGAAATGTTACAACAGTATACCAACACAGAAAAATGCACTACAAATGTAAACATTTGGTTGGGAGGTTGGCATAATGGTTTAGGTCTTTACCTTACAGATACAAGGCGCAGGGTTTGATTCTCACATGGGGTAATTGACTAGGTTTAAAATGGCCCACAAAAACAGTTAGCCTAGTACTAATCTATGAACCTATGAACATAAGCAACGCAGCTCAGTAGCATTGCCAGATAGGCATCACAAGTACAGCTGAGTTATTTGTGGGAAGGAAGAATAGTTGTGTAAAATCTTACCATAACCATAGATATCCTTCTCTTCCATTTTGCAGTATTCCAAACTCCTGCGTTTTCCTCTCTTGCTACCCAAACGTCCGGCCAGTATAAAAAAGCTTCTAGTCACTGCAGGATAGGTGGGACATCTGATGTTGGCTAAGGAAACCTAGGCCATAAAAGTGATGCCTGCACGTACCAGACCTCAGAACTAAGTGCCCCAGTCGGACCCAAATCCCAGGAAACCTGTACAAGTCCAGTGCCATCCAAGAAGGAAGAGTTTAAGGGAAGGAGGGAGGGAAAGAACATTGCCAACATGGAAGAGAAGGACATCTATGGTTCTGGTAAGATTTTACACAACTACTCTGTGGTCGTTCAATTCTCATGTTACAGTACTTCAAATTCTTGGATGAGTGCTAAAGCTCACTGGGAAGAAGAGGGTTGTAGCTTGGAATTATTTTCTATAAATCCATGGAGGACTGCCCTGGCAAATCCAGCCCTGGATTTGGAAATGTGGTCCAATTTGTAATGCTTGGTAAAGGTGTGGACAGAGGCACATGCAGCTGCCTCTAAAATGGTGGCAGTGTCCAATCCTTTAAAGAAAGCTCCAGATGAAGCCATAGCCCTAGTGCAGTGTGCTTTAAGTTTGGACCCCAAGGACTTCCCATGGTATGCAAAGCAGAAGAAAATTGCTCTAGAAATCCAAGCTGAAATTGTCTGATTTGACAATGCTTTCCCCAGGGCTCTAGGTGAAAGGGGACAATTCGTCTGATTTTCTGATAGATCTGGTCTTGTCTAGATAACACCTAAGCTGTCTATGCACATCAAGGGAATGTATGGGACTCTCACTGTCACCTTGAGGATGGGCAAAAAGGATGGGAAAGTAAATAGCTCGGTTTAAGGAAAGTTCAGTGACCACCTTGGGAATGAAGGAAGGGCTGGTCCTAAGGGTTACCCTGTCTTTGTGGAAGATGAGGAAAGGGGGACTTGGCCATGAGGGCCTATAACTCTGACATTCTTCTAGCTAATGTCAAGGCTACTAGTACTGTTTTCAAAGTGCCGAATTTTAGAGAGGCCTTAGAAGCTGGTTCAAAGGGAGCCACTATGAGCTTCTCCAAAACATAATTCAGGTCACAGGGAGGTGGGATGGGGTTTCCTGGGGGGCCTGAGATGCAGCACTTCCTTTAGGAATAACTCTGCAAGCAACTGAGAAGCCAAAGGAGGGTCCAGATGCAGACAAGCTGAAATACCAGCAAGGTGGGCTTTAACAGAAAAGTACACCAACCCTGTCTGCAAGAGTTCACTCAGGTGTGACAGTACCAAAGGGACATCACCCTGGAAAGGGTCCAACTGTCTTTGTAGACACCATATGGAGAATCTTTTCCATTTAGACATACAAGATCTCCTAGTATTAGGTTTCCTGGCCTCCTGGAGGACTGCGAGTACGTCCTCATTGTAGAGGTGTCTGTAAGGGATCAAAATTCTACCACCCACATGGTAAGGTTCAGAGACTGTAGGTGGGGGTGGATTAGAGATCCTTTGTCCTGCGTGAAAAGGTCCACTCTGTGAGGTAACTTGTAGTGATTTCCCCTGGCTAAATGCATAAGGAGGGGGAACCAGTGCTGTCTTGACCTAAGGGAGTCACCAACAAGATTTATAGTTTGTCCTGTTGGATTTTCAGTAGGACTTTCTGAAGTAGTGGGAAAGGAGGAATGCATACAGAAACATCCCCTACCAAGAGACTGAGAAGGCATCCATTGCCCTTGGCAGAGGCTTGGGAAGCCTGGTGCAAAAGGATGGAAGTTGTCTGTTCATAGGGGAGGCAAACAGTTCTATCTGAGGTGTACCCTCCATTTGAGGACTATGTCCAAGAACACATTCCTGTGGAACATCCATTTGTGGGACTGTGACACTGACCTGCTTAAGGTGTCTGCCTGAGTAACCAGGTCTGAAGAGATATACACTGCCTGCAGCATGACTCCCTGTTTTGTGGCAAGCTCCTACACTTGGAGAGCTAGTCTGCATAGCAAGTAGGATTTTGTTCCCCCCTGCTTGTTCACATACCACAGAACTGTAGTGTTGTCTGTGAACAGTTTTAGTGAGCCTTGCTTCAACGTGTGTTGGAAGACCTTCAGGGCCAAAAGAATTGCTCTCATCTCGCTGATATTCATAAGTTTCTGTTTGATGGGAGTCTGGCCAAGTGCCCTGAATTCTTAGGGAACCCATGGCTGCTCACCAACACAGATCCAAGGTATCTGTGTACATCTCTTCCACTGGCAAGGGAGCCTGTAAGAGAGTCCTGGGTTACAGTTCACTTGATTCAACCACCACTGAATCTCTTTCCTGAGGCAAAGTAGGAAGGGGACTTTGTAATCTAGAGGATGAGAGTGCTGTCTCCATATAGACCCTTAGGTACCATTGTAGCTTTCTCATGTGCAGCCTTGCCAATGGCAACCTGGGAATGGTTGATGCCATACAACCCAGGAGTCTGAGGTACTGCCTGAGAGTCAAGTCTGTGGCCTGAAGGACAGTGAGCAGGTACTGCCTTAAATTTTCCACCTTTTGAGGCGGCAGAAAAGCCCTCATGACATCCATCCTTATCCTGCACCCCTGGAATATTTGGGCCTGAGAGGGGGTCAGGTTGGACTTGGGGTAATTTATTTTGAAGCTCAGTGCTTGCAGGAGTGATATTACTGCTTGCAGATGGCGTTGCAGGGATTTGGTGCAGTCTGCCTGGATGAGAAGGTCATCTAGGTAAGAGAAAACTTGAATCCCTTGGGTCCCGCAGAAGGCCACCACTGGTGCTAAGCACTTGGTGAAGCCCCTTGGTGCTGTAGAAAGTCCAAAGGGCAAGGCCATAGAGGAGCACAGGTATCTCATGTAACTGGGCCTTATGGGGATGTGCAGGTAGGCATCCTTGATGTCCAAGGTGGCCAAGAAATCCTGAGGAAAATCAAAGGGAAGAGGGTCTGCAAAGTGAGCAATCGAAAGGTGGGCACTTGCAGAAAGAGATTGAGGTGGGAAAGATCTAGGACTGGTCTCCAGGTGCAATCTTTCCTCGGGACTAGGAAGAGTCTGGAGTAGAAACCCTTTCCTTTTTCTGTCATAGAGCAGGTTGAACTGTTCTTTGAACAAAGAGGCGGTCTATAACTAGGTGAAATAATGAAAACTGTTCTTTGGGGGACTGTGGAATGCCCCTCAAGGAAGGAGATGTCACTCAGA
This sequence comes from Protopterus annectens, assembly GCF_019279795.1. Lineage (NCBI taxonomy): Eukaryota > Metazoa > Chordata > Ceratodontiformes > Protopteridae > Protopterus > Protopterus annectens. The sequence continues at coordinate 49,448,893 of NC_056732.1, read as the reverse complement.
TCATGAAATAACCCTTCTCAATAATGGATAAGACCCACCTGTCTGTGGTGATGTTTTTCCAAACAGGGAAACAGTGAGAGAGCCTTAGGGATAGGGGAATGGAGTTGAGAGTTTTTTTCAGGAATGGCAGATAGTCACAGACTACCTGCCCTGTCTTGAAATTGAGGCTTCTGGGCTGGAGTCTGAGCAGGCATGGAAAGAGTTGTTTGCTTCCTGGCAGTCTTTCTGCCCCTTGATAGAGGAGGGGGTGCAGAATGTTTCCTGATGAATTGGGTTTTTGAGGGGTAATTCCTGTGGAATTTGGGGATAGGAGAAACAAACTGATATTTCAGGTTGTGTAACTCCTTCCCCGTCTGTTGCAGAGTTTTCAATAACTCAGCCACCTTTGTCTTAAAGAGGGCAGAGTTATCAAGAGGTGCATCCAAAAGTTTTGCCCTAATGTCATCAGGTAGGGGCCGTAACCTTAGCCAGGAATATCATCTCAGACCTGAGGCAGATGCAGCAGACCTGACAGACGCTTCAGCTGTATCATAGCTGCACTTAATGGAATGCCTAGTGACCTGAGAAGATAGAGATATAAGGCCGGACATCTCAACCTTGGCAGGAGATTCTGGGATTTCACTCAGAAGTTTAGTGGCTTGTCCTAAAAGGGCTAGGAGATATTGGTTTGATAATTTATTGCCCTGAATGCCAAGGTAGATGAGGTGTAGACCTTCTTCCCAAGGCATACCATGGCCTTGCTGTCTTTGTCTGTGGGGAGAAGTGAGAAGGATGGAAGGAGTTTAGATGCCTAGTCAGCTGTCACTGATACAGTGCCAGGGTCCGCTGCAGGGCACTTAAGGAATGTGGTTCCCTCAGGGATATTGTAGAATCTGTCAGGCCTTCGAGGTGTAGGATGCTGAGAATCAGGATTAACTGATGCTGCATTAAATGCACCCAGAAATGCTGGTAGCACTGGTGGTATAGCTGAAGGGACAGGGGAGTCCATCTGAAGAAGTTCATATCATCTCTTCTGAACTTCTGCACCTCAGAAGAGTCCCATTTGAAATGTTCCCTCATTTTTGAAATGGTTTCCCCAAAGGTGAGATCCTCACCTTGGGAATTTGTTTCTGCAGATTCTTCCTCAGGGGACACATAGCCAAGGGGAGATGACAATTGGGAGACCTATGACAGGGAATCCTCTGAGGATGAGTCAGAGGATTTCTCAGCTTCAGCTTGGGAAGTATCTAAGGCCTGAGGTCTAGGGTTCATTACAGGAGGAGCCACTGAGGTGACTAAGGGTGTAGCAGGCCTCAGACCCATAAAGACATTGAAAATGCTTTGAGAAAAAGCCTGCCAATCTGGCGGGCTCTCTACTGGGGAAGAAACAGGTTTTCTTTTCTCTTTCTTTTTAAGGGAAGGTCTAGTGGGCGTTGGAGCAAAGGTAGGCCTGGGATCAGTAACATGCAAAGTAGTGGAAGGATCAGTCTTGGTGACCAGTACAGGTCAAGGTACCCACTCTCTGTCAATAGCCGACGTCTGCGTTACATCTGAGGATGTGCCTTCTGCTCTGGGTTCTGCAGTTTCCACAATGGTACCCAAAGTACCCATATTGGTGGCAACAGATCGTTCTTTCAGGCTGACGTCAGCCACAGGAGGGACGTTGTGTGGAGCAGGTGCAGCTATGGATTCAGGCCTAGCAACTTTTGCCTTTTTCTTAGTTGGCTCGAAGGGCTGACTGGAAGGCCCCTCCATACCTAAAGCTAAGCGCTTAAGGAGCTAATTCATAAGATAAATGTTCAACGTGTGCAGACAGCTGCACAGAGTTTTTGGAATGAAGGCCTGGCAGATGGAGCAAGACATATGGTTGTGCGTAGGCCCTAAACAAAAGAGGCAAAGCTCATGGGCATCTTTATGGGTGACCTGATGAGTGCACCTACTCTTTCCCTTCCTAGAGAACATGAACCTACACAGGCATGTAGTTACCCAAAAGAACAAAACGTCCCCAATGGGGTACTTATCTTAGAAATTATGCTCTGACGACCAGTATGGTAGGAACAGCTGACATTCAACTGGCAGCACAGAAGTTCTGAGGTCTGGTATGTGGAGATGTCACTTTTATTGCCATCATTCCCTTAGCCTACATCAGACGTTCCACGTACCATACAGTGAGTAGAAGCTTTTGTATACTGGATGGAAGTTTGGGTAGCAAGAGAGGAAATCCCAAGAGTTTGGAATAATGCAACATGAGAATAGGAGGACATCAATGTTAACAGCAACTGCGTTCATATTTTTACTAATATTTATTTAATTACCTTGGACTAATCCCAGTAGGCTAGCAGTCTTCCCTTCAGTGGATACATGAGGTGGTATTTATATTTGATTGCTGGGAAAGTCAAAATGTGCACAGCCCCTTTTAGAGTTCACTTCAGACCTGCAACAGGGAGACTTGTTTCAATAAAGCATAAATATTTCTGCAGTATTAATGTAGTCTGAGGGCAGGACCAGTTTTCTGATAGGTATGTTTTCACTGCGATTTTAAATTACAGATGGAATGACATTCTATGAAGTTGTTACAAGTGAAGGACCACTCTGTTTGCAACTATAGGCTGGATTCACAAAAGTTACAACAAAATGCACACTTTCTGAATTCAAGAACAGCCCTACTGCAATGCTTGTGCTGTCTATTCACTCAGAAAAATTATACTAAATGTATACTTTGTGGTAACCTTTATGAATCCGGACTTATATTTTCAATGACATTTTAAACTGAAGACAGGATAAGATGGATGCATATACTTCCATTTGTAGATGGGAGGAGACATTTTTTGCATCTGCTAGAATCAAGTCCCACAGTTTAGTGATAGTTACAGCATACAGACAGCTGCCATTGCAACATTTTAGATTTTTGAGTAAGCGTTAGGTACTGCTTTAGCAAATGTAGTTCTCTGAGGGGTATGTGCCACTTATCTGGGATACAGAAGACTACTGGCAGTCTAGAGGGGAGTACAGGGTACTACATTAGGCAGCTCCATCCAGTTCTGAGACTGACGTACAGCAGTGTGACATGTTTAGATAATATGGTTACTTACAAAGTTTGCAAATTGATTTATAGGGTCTATATTACCATATCGAATTGTTATAATGCCGAACGCTCATATGAGCGAATATTCACAAGAGCGAACTTGCTATTGTGGGAGGCTGATCCCACCCTAAATATATATTCCAACTCCAAGGTCGCACTACAGTGAGGAAAGGGTAAATATTCCAATCCTCACTGTACCGCGACCCCAAAAACACAAGTTTGTTCTCGTGAATATTCACTCATATCAGCATTCGGCATTATTACCATTTGATATGGTAATATAGACCCAATTTATAAGGCGACATATCAGTTTGGTTAACTGACAAGACTGTTGCTGAGTGAAAACAAATGTGGCATACAGGAGACTACACTGTAAATAGTTCTGAGCCACTGTTTCATGTGCACAATTTTGAGTCATCTGCACAACTGACTAGAGACTATAAGCGTTTTATTTATAAATATATTAAAGAGTAAAGGTCCTGATATTCACCCTTGTGGCACACCTACTGTTACTTGCTGAGATGCTGACAAACTTAAGCCCATAAGGCAGATTGTGTTTGCTGACTGAGGTTAAGTTTCAAACCAAATGACTATACACTTGGTGAGGTCTAGTTCTTTCTGTCTTTGTAATACTGTCAGATAGCAAACTGAATCAAATACTTCAGAGAAGTCTTAAATAGGAATACAACAATTTTGTCTTGATTACGTCTTTCATGAATGCAGTTTATAGAAGTTGTGCTATAGCCTGGCTGAAATCCACACTGTACTGTTGAAATATCTCACTATTAAGCATTTGATCAGATTTTTCAAGTATTCTGCACGGAGGGGACACGGGAGCTATAGGGCTGTAGTTTGCTAGGTCAACAGATCGGCCACCTTTATCTGAATAATGTAAGACTGTTTCCAGAGCTGCAGGATTACAGCTTCTTAAAGAACAATTTGTAAATATAGACATGGGGTCATAGGTTCATACTAGGCTATCTGCCCTAGGGCATTTATAAGCCTAGCCAGAACGTGTTTGGCTTTCGCCACCCATTTTAAATTTATTTTGCTATGCCCTTTTTCGAGGTTAGTATACTGTGCCTCTGTCTAACAGTGACACAGAAGTGACACCCGGTGTAAACCTACGATCTCCCATCCACTCATCAAGATTCCTCTTGAAGAGAGTCAATGAGGGACTCTGCCTAACCTGGACTGGGATTTTATTCCAGAGTGAAGGGAGCCTCTGGGTTATGAATCTGTCCCTCCAGCATGTCCTATTTATTTCAGTGCTGAGGTTCAAGTCTCTCGAGCGCGTAGCTCGATGGGATTTGGATTTTCTGAGGTGCAGCATGTCCATTAATTCCGGGTTGGTCGTGGCTTTATATGTCAGGCACAGATTGCCTCTGAACAGGCGGTATGCCACTGAGTAGAGCTGGAGATTCTTTAACCAGGCAGCATATGGCATCTGTTTGAGCCCTTTGATCCTCTTGGTGAGGTACTTTTGGGGTCTTTCCAGTTGCTGCAGGTGTCTGGTAAGGTACATCCCAAAAGGGGCATTGTACTCAATTATGGGCCTGATGAGGGATGAGTAAAGAGGCATGACGACCTCTCCCCTGATCTAGATGTGAATCCCTTCATGATTAGGTGGGCTATATAAAATGTTTTTCTAACCACTTTGGCCATGTGGTTGTCAAATGAGAGATTGCTATCAACTTGGGTCCCCAGGTCCCTAATTACTTCTTCTGTACTTAATGGATTACCACCTATGTGGTAATTTGTGGGCACTTTGTTTTTGCCAAAGGGGATGACTATACACCTTTTGGCATTTAGCTTGAGGCCATGGCTCTGGCACCAGTTGTCTGTTTCTATGAGGCCCTTTTGGAGGATGCTTGTGTCGGCTGGAGAGTCGATTATGGCGCCCAGTTTGCAGTCATCTGTGAACTTGGTCAGCCACAGTCCTTCCGTGTTGGCTTGTACCTCCGAGAAATATATACCGAACAAGAGAGGTCCCAGGACTGAGCCTTGTGGGACACCACTTGTAACTGGTTTGGAGTCTGACATGGCTCCAGCAATTCTAACCATGTGGGTTCTGTCCTTGAGCCAGTTTGCAATCCATCTAGTGACATAGGGGTTTATATTTAAGCTGGTGAGCTTATCTATAATGCTTGAGTGGGGTATTGTATCGAAGGCTTTTGTGAGGTCCAGGTAGGCTGTGTGGACCACCTTCCCCTCGTCAATGGCCTTGGTGACTGTTTCAAAGAAATCAACCAGGTTTAAGAGGCAGGATCTGCCCTTAACAAAGCCGAACTGGGTAGGATCCAGTGTCTGTAGGTCCCCAATATCTTTATTTATGAGGTCCATGATGATCCTTTCCATAGCTTTGCAGACCAAGCTAGTCAGGCTTATGGGGCGATAGTTTCCAGGATCCGTTGAGGCACCACCTTTATGGAGAGGGACCACTGTTGCTGTACGTCACTCTTTGGGCACATATCCTGTAGTAAGGCTGAGACTGAACAGTAGTTTTATGTTTGGGTTTAGCTCTTCTTGGAGTTCATGTAGGGCGCAGCCGGGACACCGTCTGGTCCCATTGATGCTGTGTTTTTGCTTTGGAGAGGCGGCTCTTACCTGAGCATCTGAGATGTCAGGGGCAGCACTCTGCTGGGATAGATATTTGCCCTTTTGGTGGGGGGGGGGGAGTTTGCGCTGAACCTGTCAGCTAGCATGTTGGCAATGTCTGTGGGTTTGGTGTATTTTTTGTCATTTAGGACTAATTCTGAGCATATCTGGGAATTACCACCCAGGTTCCTAACATAACTAAAGAAAGCCTTGTGATTATCCTTAGTGTCCTGTGCAATTTGTCTCTCGAAGCTGGCCTTAGACAATTTTATGAGTGCCCGTATTTTTTTGCTAATACTGATCAGTGATGCCTTCCCTTTTTTGGGAATTTGCTCTATCATTTAGTAGCTTCCTCCTTCTATTGTATAGTTTGTTTATGGCTGGGGTCCACCAGACAGGACGTCTGCCTTTGGAGGATTGGGTCTTGGTTTTATTTGGGATTGCATGATCCATGCATTCCTGAAGGTGTTCATAGAATGCGTTTATAAAGGATTCTGCGGTCTGGGCCATATTTTCCACAGGCCGGGGGCTTTGAAGGATTCCACCTCAGTTTTGAGGAGTGTGAAATTTGCTTTAGAGAAGTTTTTCACTGTGGTTTTCTGGGCAGGGGGTGGGGTCAGGATGTGAATATCCAGTGAGATTAGTTTATGGTCTGATCTTACCAGTGAGGGATACACTTCTGGTCTGGAGCATAGAGTCCCCATGTTGGTGATGATCAGGTCCAGTATGTTTTCCCCTCTTGTGGGAGTGGTAACAAGTTGTTCCATAGCATTTGAGTTTATAAATTCTAGGAACCTTTGGGCTAGGGTGTTGGAGCTAGAGTAATGCTCCCAGTCTATGTTTGGGTAGTTGAAGTCGCCCAATATAATGGTGTTTGGAGAGACCTTCATATTTTCCAGTATTCTCAGGAAGGCTGAGTGGGGTTCCTGGGTTTGGGAGGGTGGTCTGTAGCAGGCTATAAACTGGAAGGCAGTTTTACCCACTGTTAGTTGCACATGGATAGTCTCTGATGCTTTGTGCTTTGCCACCAACCTGGAGATGTGGGAATCTTTGATGAATATCGATACTCCCCCTCCTTTTGTGGTTTGGTCTAAGTTTTGGGGCCGAAAAGCATGATATGAGGTATAACCTGGTAGTGCTGGGGTGCTCTCGGGAGCCCTGAACCAGGTTTCTGTTACTGCACAGATATCGATGTTCTCCATGCTAAGGAGAGTTTCAAGTGCGTGCATCTTGAGGTTTAGACTTCTGGCGTTGAGTAGCATTACTCATAGTTTCTTATCCCTTGTGATACCTATGGAGGTGGGTTTGTCTTTTGAGCCTTGCCTAAAAAAGGCACTATGGGGGTAGCAAGAGCCTTTGCCAATATCCAAAAGCCCAGGGGTGACAGGTGCAAGCCGTCCCTAGCGAAGCATCGTGGCTTGTCGAGCATATCATCCCAAGCTGACAGGCAATGGATCCCCTTTGAATGACACCAGTACTTAAGCCAATTGTTGAAATTGATCATCTTGTCTTCATATTGTGGCATCATTCTTGGTGAGGGTAAGATGCTACTCAAGGTCAGGGTCATACCGGCCTGGGCTACATGCTCAGAAAGCTCCTCTATGTCTCTTTTCATGTAGTCCAGGGAGGTACGTCTCAGGTCATTCACACCAGCATGGACAATGACTGAGTCATTTTTGTACTTGCCTTGGAGTGACCTGAGTGCTTGTGTTATGTGGCGGATCCTAGCGCCCGAGAGGCTGCTCACCGTAACCCTCGCCTTGTTCAGCCTGGTGAGTGGGACGTCAGTGTGCCTGACGATAGAGTCACCTACTACAAGTGTATCAGGTGTGTTGTTTAGTCTTAAGGGCTGTGACTGTTCGGCACACTGGCTTTGTGAGATATGTGTTGCACGTGTTTTGTTTTGGGGTAGCGGTTGCCTGGGTGTCTGCTTTGGAGGTCTCTGCTGCTTAGGCAGATCTTTATTTAGAGCCTCCAAGTATGTTTTTGTGTGATTATGTGTTTGGTTTGCTGTTGTGGTAGGTCTATGTGAGACTGGAATTGTACTGAGTGTGGTTTCCTTCTCCTCCTGACTGGTTATGCCAGTACTGAGTTGAGAGAGCTTAGCCTCCAGTTTGGCTACATGGTTGAATCTCTCACATGAGTTGGAATTTGTTGGGAGGAGGAGAGGGTTGTCTGTGTACATGAGGCAGTTGTAACATTGCCTCAAGATTCTCAGATTCACCAGCTGGATCGGAGAGGAGATTGACAACTGACCTTTGGACATGCTAGAATAATATTGGGAATTCCTTTATAATTGAAAACAAGGGCCAGTGGGGAGTGAGGGTGTAGTGCTTTTAATTTTTAGTGCTGACTTATATAATTGCTTTAGTGAGCAAGTGCCAGGTAACTTAAGTGCAATGTGTTACAGGTAACTTAAATGCAAAAACGACAAACAGTAACTTTCTTTCAAGTGAAACAAGGAAATAAGTACAGTAAGCAATGCAGATATCACTAGTGATCCACAGAAGCACTGAGAAGCCGCGTATTAGGTGGATTAGCGTTCCAGAGAAATAAGCAAACAAACAACAAGCATATAAACAAAGCTAGATTCAGCAGGCCTGGATCTAGTCTATGCTACAGCAAACAAGGTGTACCAATTTCAGTAAGATATGGTTCAAATATTCAGGCACTATAAACCTTTAACCAGAAATTCCCAGCTCAGAAGGGCAGAGTCCAGCCTCTTCTCCCACAAGAGTGCAGACCACGAACCTTCTTAATGTAAAATAACTGGCCTGAAGCCCAAGTGCTTAAACCAGAACTAATACACTTTAAGAATAACAGACACTGGGCTCTCAATCAGCAGTTCCCAACTTAGAAGGATGAAAGCTACCTGTCCTGCCACCACAGTGCATGCCACAAACCTTCCTAATGTAAAACAACTGGTCTGAAGCCCAAGTGCTTAATCCGAAAGACTTAGAATGATAGCTACACTTTAATCAAGTTACTACCAAGCAGTAATAAATACAACTGAATACTTTAGAGAATGCCTGGATTAGTGCTCAAGTTACACAAACAAAGCTAGATCCAGCAGGCCCGAATCCAGTCTATGCCACAGCAAACAAGGCGCACCAACTTCAGTAAGAAGCAGTTCAGATATGCATGCACTATAAGCCTTTAACCAGAAATTCCCAGCTCAGAACCAACTATTTTTAGATATTCTGCTGGTAGGTTATCTGCCGCAAGAGAGATGAGTTTAAGCATTTGTATACTAATTGTGCTTTTTATTGTCAGTGTCTCTTACTGATGTGTTGAGTTTATGAAGGGAGTTAGCGACATTTATGCAGCAGGAATTACATTTACATGTTGTGTTGTAGTCTACTTTGTCTCTGACAGGGTTATGAATTTTTTAGCAGGTTGTACAAGTTCATAAATTGCTGATGAAAACTGTTTTGGAATTTTACTGGAGTTTTCTTGTAGAGTAATACAGAAGTTTTGCTTAGACTTTTAGACATAATTCTTAGGTTTTGCAAGTGTGGACATTGCTGAAGACTACTCCCCCCCCCCCTTACTTTGTCTCTGTTGTGTATTAGCATTTTTTCCTGGTACAATCTACGGTGGAGGTTTTGATTCAATTGTTTTTCTATATGTTGGTACCAAGGAGTTTAACATAAAGAGAGTGTCGCTGATGTGAATTACTGTGTTACATAAAGATAGGACAGACAGGAAGTTTTAACGAACCTGTAGCATTTCTGGCTACTTTACAAATGATGTTCCTCTAAGATTTTGTGCGTTTCCACATGGGACAGATTGGGTTAGGATCACTTATGGTTTCTGTATAACTTCTACGTGGGTAATTTTGTTCAGGATTGTTAGTATCCAGTCCAAGGCACTTTCTTTTCCAGTAACTCTATATGTCCTTGTAGTTGTATGAATAAGGTGTAGTTAACCATACATACAGATTGGTGGAGGAGTGAACAGTTTTATCAGTACACTCTCAGGCTAAACGGTATTAAATTCACCTAGGACTGTTTCAAGAGATATACTTGCAGTTATCCAGGATAATATTTCCTCAGAGGCAGACCTGTCTGTACTAGCTGTACACAATGCTGATACACATATCAATATTCCTGTATCAATTTTAAGTAGAAGTACTACAATTTAAATGCTAGCGATGTTTGCTATTTGCATAGGAAGCTCTGATTATAAAGTACTTCATGGAAAAGTGCACAGAACAGAAACAAGATAGCACAACAAAACAAAGAGCTCGGTGCATTACTAAATGCCACAGTTCAACACTGAAAAGTAGATCAAAGAACCAAGTGAGCACATCTGAAAGAAAATGAAAACAGAATACTTGTTTTTACGTCTGCATTACCCTCTGTACAGTGTTTATCAAGACCACCAATGAAAATGTTTCCATGAAACTCAGAAATTCTACCCAGGTAACATACAATTATTTTACCTATGCCTGTGTACATCCCCCTACTCTGTTCATCTGCAGCCCAATCACTATACTCTAACTCTAAAATAGACTTACCAAAAAATCCGTGCTCAGGATCTGTCTTAAAAAATCCAGAAAGCAAGAGCCCAGCTCTGCAGCATCTTTGTTGGAACCGTGAACGATTCGCTTTAGTAATACATACAGGGCATTGCTGTGTCGCTTCAAGCAACTGTTTTAAGTGAAAAAAAAAATAAAGTATAAATCATGTGCTACCTGCACATTAAGAAATGAAATAAACTAAGTATGGATAAAATTATCTGGTTATTTTGTTCACATATTTCATGTAGTAACAGAAGGTTTGTTTTGGAAGCCAGTCTTCAAACACACTTTGCAGCGTTATCACCACAGACAATGTAATAATAGTGTAAATCAACAATTCAATGTGGTCAGCACTGCAGCAGTCGACATACAATGTAACAGGACTACATCACAAAGGATCCTTAACTGATGCATTTCAGTCACTTTTTCTAGATATTTAATCTTCAAATACCCCTTTGCTCACTGGAAAGATACCTCATCCCCAGAAAGAAAGTACAGTTGTGCACAGTTACCATAACAGTAGATGTTCGAGTGTATTCACTGTTGCAGTCATCACATTTGGGTTATCCTGCCAGGGGTAGCCTTCAGTTGGCCCGAATACCAGAGGCTTAGTATTTCTGCATCAGTTGCTGTTGCTCCAGGACTGACATCAGATCATTAGTGGTATAAACTTGGGCAGCCGACGCCATTACATCAGTTTTCCTTGCCCTGTCAGGAGCCCCCAGATAGGGAGCTAGGTTATGGTGGAAGAACACCACCAGTGAAACTAAATACCAAAAATTCCCTGTAAGGAGAGAGGAAGAGAGAGAGACAGAGCGAGACAAGGGGGATGGGGGGGGGGGGGGACCAGGACTACAACAGTTAATACACTCAAACATCTAAATTTATGTTAAGTGTACACAACTGCACTATGTTCTTCGGTTTCACTGTTGCAGTCATCGCATTTGGGTTGATTCCCAAAGCTGAAGAAAAGGGTGGAGGCAGTCAAGAAGACTGGGGGCTGGCTAGGATGCCCAGCAAGACTGCGGGGGGGCAAAGCCTGCCCTGGATTTGGAGAAGATAGGCAGGTGGTAATGCTTGGTGAACGTATGAACAGATGTCCATGTTGCAGCCTCCAGGATGCCCCTGGTGGGGAACCTTCTGAGAAAAGCCTGCAGAGGTGGAGGTTGCCCTGGTGGAATGTGTATTGACCCCCTTTGGGGCAGTTTCCCATGCTGTTTGTACAGTGAGCTATCCATTTGGAGATTGTTTGTTTGGATATGGCCTTGCCCTCTGCCCCTGCTGTGAAGCTGACTAGCAATTGATCAGTTTTTCTAAAAGATCTAGTCTTGTCCATATAGAATCTGAGCTGTCTGTGCACATCTAGGGAGTGCAGAATCCTTTCCCCATTGTTTTGTGGGTTAAGGAAAAAGGTGGGCAAATGAATGGATTGGCTGAGAGCCACACTGGACACCACTTTAGGCATGAAGGATGAGTTAGCCCTGAGGGAGACCCTGTCAGCATGGAAAATGATGAAGGGCTCTCCAGCCATGAGTGCTTGTAGCTCTGATACTCTTCTAGCTGAAGTGATGGCCGGAAGCAAGGCTGTCTTCCAAGAGAGGAATTTTAACTCTGCTGAAGCTGCAGGTTCGGGGGGGGGGGACTTTTCCAATACAAAGTTAAGATTCCAAGCTGGGGTAGGAGCTCTTCTGGGTGGCCTTAAGTTGTTAGCCCCTCTTAGGAACTGTTTGATGAGAGGGTGTGAGAAGAGAGGTGGCTCTGTAATGAGCAGAGATGGCAGAGGCATGAATTGTAATAGAAGAGAAGGATAGACTCCTGTGTAGTAGGTCTGCTAGGTAATCCAGGATGAGAGGTAGGGAGAGCTGTGCCGTTCCGGCTCCATTAGCCTGGATCCAGGTGGAAAACCTTTTCCACTTGTCAGTACAGGATTTTCTAGTGCTGGGGCATCTGGCCTCATGTATAACATCAAGGACTTGTTTGTTTAGGCTGGCAGCTTGAGGAGAGGTCAGGGAATAAGCCAGCTGACAGGTTGAGGGTCTGCAATTGGGGTGGCATGAATTCCCATTCTTCTGGGTCAGGAGTGTTGGGATCTGAAGTAGGTGCCATGGTGGCAAGGATGACAGGCTGCGCAGCAGTGGGTACCAGTGCTGGCATTGCCAGTCTGGGGCAATCAGGACTGCCCTCAGTTTTTCCTCCCATATTTTGAGCAGTACCCTTGGAATGAGTGGTAGAGGGGGAAATGCAAAAACTAGAGGTTTACCCATTGGAAGGACACAGCATCCACTTTCCACACCTTGCTGTGAGGTTCCCTCATGCAGAATTTGCTGAGCTGATTGGAGTGGGAGGCAAAGAGGTCCACCTTCGGGGTGCCCCATTTCTGGGTTACAAGGGTGAAGGTTCTGTGGTCTAGCTGCCACTCATGTGGGTCTAGCAGGTTTCTGCTTAAGTTGTCAGCCAGAGAGTTTAGGGAGCCTGGCAGGAATTGTGCTAGCAGGTGTAGTTGCATGGTTGAGGCTGTATGCCAAAAGGTCATGGTGAGCTTGCAGAGAGGATAAGAGTGTGTTCCTCCTTGCTTGTTGATATACCACATCACTGTGGTGTTGCCTATTTTGATCAGCAGAGGCCCCGGGGAGAGTAGGCTTCTGAAAGCTGTCAGGGCATGCTGAACAACTAGCATCTCTTTTTGGTTGATGTTCAGATGTATTTGATTTGGGCTCAAATGACCCTGAATGCACCTGCTATCCAGGGGTAAACCCCAGGCATAGTTTGATGCACCTGTGGTGAGGGTCTGGGCGGCGTGGGGTTATGAGAAGGGAAGTCCCTTGCTGTGGTTGCATGCTGCTGCCCACCAAAGAAAATCTTCCTTAGACAAGCTATCATTGGTATGATAGTTTCCAGGTCTTGAGAGTGTTGACACCAAAGGCTTTTTAGGTACCAATGCAGTTTCCTCATATGCAGTCTGGCATATGGAGCGAGTAGAATGCAGGAGGCCATGAACCCTAGAGCTTGCAGGATTTTCCTTGCAGATAACTGTGATCTGGTGGGTAGTTGAGAGAAGTAGCTTGTCAGGTAGGCTTGTTTTTCTGGAGTAAGGAATGCCATCTGGGATGCTGTGCCCAGGCTTGATACCAGGAATACAATTTTTTGTGGGGGGACTAGTTTTGATTTCATTTTGTTGAAAGTATACCCCAGGGAGGTCAGTAGGTCCTTTACAAAGGTCAGGTGCTGTAACAGATTTTTCTGTCTTCCTGAATCAGGCAATAGTCTAAGTATGGGCAAATTTGAATATTTCTTTGTCTGCAAAAAGCAATAGCTGGAGCCAGGGATTTTGTGAAAACTCTGGGAGCAGTGTATAAGCCAAAGGGAAGTGCAGAGAACTGAAAGTGCATAGATCCTTTCCTGAAATGTAGACATTTCCTGCAAGATTCCCTGATGTGTAGGTAAGGTGTCTTTTAGGTCTAGGGTGGCAACCCAAGCATCCTTGGAAAGCATTTTAAGAAGCTGCTGGAGGGTGAACATTTTGAATTCTGGTATCACCAGAAAGGTGTTTAGAATGGATAGATTGGGCACCAACTGCCCTCTTTTCTGGATACCAGGAAGAGTCTGGAAAAGAAACCTTGGCCTATTTGTTCTGCAGGAACATGCTGCATTACCCTCATGGACAGCAGGGAAAGGACTTGCTTTCTGGCCTCTGCTCATTGCTTTGGAGGAAGATCTGGGAACCCTTTTGGGGATGGGAGAGTGTGGAAATAAAAATTGTATCCTTTGGACACTATGTTGAGGACCCATCAGTCGCTGGTAATGAGAGACCCAGTTGCTTGCATGGAATGAGAGTTTTCCTCCTAGGGGCACAAGCAGGTGGGCAGAGGTAAGGGGTGGAGGTGTAAAGTCATTGTAAGTTCTTACCCATAAGGGGGTTGCTTAGCACTCCCTGTTTTTGAAGAGGAGGAACTCCATTGCTTAGATCTCTGCATTCCCTGGGGATGCTGTCTGGGGCATCTGCTTCCCCTGGGTCTGGGTTGAGCTAGCCTGGAAGGGAGCAGGAAAGGACCAGTTTTGGAGGGGCAATGCCTACTGAACCTGGGAGGCTGACCTGTAAGAAGTATTTAACTGTCTGCATAGATTTAGCTTTTCCTTCCATCTTTTTTAAAACCTTTACTGCCTTAGTGCCAAATAAATTGTCTTTGTTCAAAGGTGCGTCCAATAATTTGGATTTGACATGGCCTGGCAAGGTCTGTTCCTTAAGCCAAGCATACCTTCTAAGGACAGAACCAGCGGCTGCTGCCCTGCAAGATGTTTCTAGGGCGTCAAAGCCATATTGCAAGGCGTGCTTATAGTAACTTGACTTGCAGAATGCATTAGCTCTTGTAATTCTTTATTTTCTGCACAAACAGGAAAGGAAGATATTTTTTGTTTCAGGAGTTCCATGGTATGCTGCTGATACTTCAGCATGTGGAACGGACAATTTAATGCCCTAATAGCAAGAGTAGCAGAAGTGTATACCTTTTTACCCAATCTGTCTAAAGCTCTGGAATCCCTGTCTGAGGGGGTGGGATTCTTATCTGAGGTCGCTTTAATTCCTTTAGGTCCTTGAGAGATGACCTCTGCGTCAGCAGCAGGATGTTTGAAAAGTAATTTATGAGAGTCAGGGACTCTGTAGTACCTGTCAGGTTTCCTGGTAGGAGGAGGAAGGGTGTCAGAAGTCAAACTGGATTCCATAAAAACATCATCCACAACATCCAGGACAGGAGGAATGGCCAAAGGTACGTGCTGTGGTAAATCTAAGAATTCCCTGAGTCTCTTTTTTGATTCAGGATAGTCTTAACATTCCCACTGGAAATGCTCCCTTAAAGTATGAAGGTTTCCCCAAAAGAAAAATCCTCGGGTGGAGAGGCAGAAGGAATGGATTCCTCTGCATCAGAATCATCATAAGCAAGGAGGGGTTGCATGTCTTTATATTCAGAAGCATCAGAGTCATTGGATTCCTGTTCAGATAAAACTACTGGAGACCAGTCTCTTTTTCTTTTAGAAGGGGTAGCTTGGCTTCCCCTAATAAGCATAATAAGGTCTTCTGCTATTTTAAGCATTTGAGAGTGAGGCAAGGAAGCAGGTGCCTGAGCTTGGGTCATCAGTTTTTTGGGTGTAGTTCATACCCTGGGCCTTAGAAACTTGATAGTTTTAGAAAGAACTGAAGACGTGAAAGAAGTCGTTGGTCTGTGTCGAGTATCGGTAGTGCAAAGTACTTCCTCAGAAGCTGGTGCCTGCTCAGCGACTCTTGACTCTTCCAAGACAGAGACATCCGCAGGATCCTGAGTCGAAGAAGAGTCATCCGCAGGATCCTAAGTCGAAGAAAAGTCTTGCGGCATACCAGACACTGAAAGGGTCTTGGTAGCGGCCTGCGAATCCACAGAAGTGGGCATCAGGGGCTGCGAAAGTGCTTCACTAAGGACCAGAGAACTGACTACTAGCTTAGCGGAAGCATAGTCAGCAGTTTTGGACCTGTGCGGTCTGTCTCTGTCTTTATCCTTACATTTTTTTTTCAGAAGATCGGTAGTCGGATGGCTTACCGAAGCCATATCAGAATTTGAGGACTGAGAGTGAAAATAATCTAGCTACAATAAGGGCCTGACAATGTATAGCTCTGGCTTTGAACAAAACACAAAAGTGACAGTGAGGGACATCGTGGTCTGGGCCTAAACAGATGACGCAGTAAGAATGGAAGTCTCTGTGGGGTATTTGCTTTCCACAGGCAAGACAATTGTTAACTTTTCCTGACATCGGTTAGAGCAAGAAAAAAGGATCCCCAATGGGGGTACTTAGCTTTAGAAGACTTCAACTTCAATTCGGAAATGAAAACTCGGGTAGCGGCTGACCAGCACTCATGCAAACTTGCTTCTGCTTCAGGCTCCTCGGCAAGAAAGACTGATGTAATGGCATTGGCTGCCTGATTTTATACCACTGATGACTTAACGTCAGTCCTGGAGTGACAGCAACCGACACAGAAATAATAAGCCTCTGGTATTCGGGCTGACTGAGGGCTATCCCTGGCAGGATAACCCAAATGTGATGACTTCAACAGTGAAACACGAAGAACATCTTTCACAGAGCACCAAACTTGTGAAAATAACTTGCTAAAAGTCATGTTCAGATAATCTCAGACAAAATTTTTTGCAAGGGGGCAAGCCCCTATATCCCCCCCATACATCTATATTTTAACTCCATGGCCAGACAACATTTGGATAAAGGGTACACTCAGTATTAAAAGTAGCTTTCAGGGGAATTTACTTCATTAACACTTGCTGAAAGAGCATTTAAACAACTGACAGGCTCTCCTTCAGCTATACACTCACCTTTAACACAGAACAACTCAGTTTCTATGTACAGTTGAGCATTGATATGGCCAGGTGGAACTAAGCAGCTGATGCCTTTATCTGTAAGCCACAGCAGTTTCAATTTTTAGTCTAAAGGGAGGCAGCATCAATGATGCAAAACAATACAACATGTTGGCAGTTTCATTTTCATTTTTTGGTCTTGGAAAAGGCAGCACCTGGCCTCCACATAGTGACAATCTTGATGGCTATCTGTGTCTAGCTGTAGAATATTTCTCATGCACTTAATTTTTCTTAGAAATGTAGATGTTCATGTAAAATGTCTAACTTTACCATGATGTGCCTAATAAAGGAAAACAAGTTGATCTGCTCCTATCAGCTCTGTGGAAGTGAAGCCCGGACCATGTCTCAATGACCTTGGTAGAGGCACTGTCCAGGAAGTTGAATGAGCTGTCTGGGGAAAGATAGGCATAACCAGCTGAGACTGGTCCTTTTCTTTACGAGGGGAGGAAGACAGTAATATCCCATCAAAGAAACACCATCTGTGGAAAGGCTCAGTACTCCACTCTAATTTACAGGAACTTCAGAGCATGAACCTGGCCAAGGGCCACTCACTTTTCAGTCAAGCGGCATTAATATAAGGAAATGTGCACATGCTGATTGCAGAGGTCATTACACCAGCCAGCTTTTTTTTGTTGTTGTTACGGTCTTAATTCTGACTTCTAGTGGCTGACATGAGGGTTTGCTATGTCCTCCCCTATGGTTAAGCACATTTAAAGCTAACACACAGGCACAACTTGGCAATTTATTTTCGAAATGCAACTTTACTGGACATAACTTATTCACATTACTACAAGCTGAAAAAAAGATAAATAACTCAGTACAAAGACTGTCAGTAAGTCTATTACAAGAATTAAACAGCAATAAAGTTCAAATAAACATCATAATGTTCAAGGTTGGGATCAATACTACTGGATAAATTCACCAGAGAGAGATGCAGTCAAGATAAGGTTCATAGGTAAGTACTAGGCTAGCTGCACTTGTGGGCCATTTTAAGCCTATTCTATTTCCTTTTTAAAGGTGAGAATCAAACCCTGTACCTTGTGTCTGTGAGGTAAATACCTTAACCATTACACCATCCCAAACCAGATCCCTTCTCTACAGCTGTATTTAACTTCTACAAAAATACATGTTTTGGGGGGAAAGCAACACCCGAGGTAGCAAGGCAAATGAGAAAACTGCCAGCCAAGCCCAGACTGAAACAGAGGTCTGCCTGGGGTGCTACTAGCTGAAATAGTACTCTTTAGTAACTGGGAAGGAAACAAAGTAATGCAAAACTTGAAAAGCCACTCCCAGGAAGTCATCATTCGTTGGGGGGGGGGGGGGGCAGTGCAAAATGGACTTGGACAAATTCAAGCACTAAACTAAGTAATGAGAGGAGTGTATTCCAAAACACCTTATTTATCTAGAGAAAGAAAGTACAGTTTTGTACCTACCATAAATGTAGATGTCCGATAGGCATGCATCTGCAGTCCTTTCAAATGGGTTGTCCTGTCGTCAGGCAGCCCTTCGGTCGGCCGGATTCCAAAGTCTGGGTCTGGCCTCGGCTGGTGTCGCACTTCACCCGACGTCATAGCTGCAGTTCTTCGGGTATAAAGGCATCAGCCGACGCCATTTTCCTCAGTGTTTCTTGCCCCAGATGCCAGGTGCCCTCTAGGAATGCTAAATTTGGATAATGCAAATGGTTCCAAATAGTAGAGAGCAAACAAAAAAATAAGCATGTATGTACATATATACAAACAAATACACCATAATAGATTCCCCCAGCTAGCTACAAGATGGGCAAATACCCTAGGAGTACCACAGAGGGGAAGGAGGGTGGGTAATCCTGACTGCAGATGCATGCCTATCGGACATCTACATTTATGGTAGGTACAAAACTGTACTATGTCCTTCAAGGATGCATCTGCAGTCCTTACAAATGGGTAGAATACCATAGCCAAACTGGGGGAGGAGGAGAAATAAGATTATGGTGTAGTTAAGATCCCGTGCAAAACAGCAGTGGCAAAACCTGCTCGGGATCTGGAGTATAAAGGTAAATTATAATGCTTGGCAAATGTATGCACGGAGCTCCAAGTAGCAGCCTCTAAAATGTCTTTGGTAGCCACTCCTCGTAGAAAAGCTGTGGTAGTGGCTGTTGCCCTTGTAGAGTGAGGTCTGATGTTTTCTGGAGTTTTCTTCCCATGGTAGGAGTAACAAAATCTAATGCAATTTCCTATCCACTTAGAGATTGTCTGTTTTGAAATTGCTTTTCCTTCCATTCCTGTTGCATATGCTACCAGTAGCTGGTCAGTTTTTCTATTGCCCTTGGTCCTGTCCAGGTAGTAGCGTAGTTGTCTATGTACATCCAAGGTATGCAACAGTCTTTCCCCCTGTTCTGTGGGTTGGGGAAGAATGTAGGTAGATGGATAGCTTGATTTAAAGATACCCTGGAGACCACCTTTGGCATAAAAGTAGGATTTGTTCTCATGGACACTCTATCTTGATGGAAGATCAGGAAGGGCTGTACTGCCATTAATGCCTGTAGCTCAGATACCCTTCTTGCTGAAGTGATTGCAAGCAGGAAAGCAGTTTTCCATGATAAGTATTGTAAGTCTGCTGTTGCTGCTGGTTCGAAAGGAGGAGTGTCAACTTTTCTAGCACAAAGTTCAAGTCCCATGCTGGCAATGGTGGTTTCCTAGGTGGTTTTACATTTTTAATTCCTCTCAGAAACTGCCTGAGCAGAGGATGTGAGAAGACTGGAGGATCCAAGTTGTATTCTGCTGAAATAGCTGATGCATGAATCTTAATGGAAGAATAGGACAGGCCGTTGTGGAAGAGCTCTGCCAAGTATTCCAGGATGTTGGCTATGTTTGCCAGTGACACATTTTCTCCCTTTGCAGTACTCCAAATGTGATATCTTTTCCATTTTGCTGAATAATTTTTTCTTGTTGAGGGTCTGCGAGCCTCCAAGATAAATTTGGGTTATTTGGTCTTATGCAATGTTCCAGGCAGACAGCTGCAGTGTTTTCAGGTTTGGATGCAGGGTGTTGTAGTTGTTCTGTGTTAACAGTAAGGGAACTAGAGGTAGAGTCCATATTTGTTCCCGAGACATGCTCCTCAGTAATGGGTACCAATGTTGCCTTGGCCAGTCTGGAGCTATCAGGATGATCCTTGGATGGTCCTCTTTGATTTTCAATAGCACCTTGTGCATCAAAGGAAGTGGTGGGAATGCATATGCTGTCAGGTTTTTCCAACTGAAAGATAGGGAGTCCACTTTCCAAGCAAGTGGGTGGTACGTCCTTGTGCAGAATTTCTTCAGTTGGTGATTGCGTGGGGATGCAAATAAGTCTATTTCTGGTAGTCCCCACTTTCTTGTAATGGTTTTGAAGATGTCCGGATGCAGCATCCATTCGTGGGCATCCGTGGTAGTTCTGCTTAGTATGTCTGCTAGAATGTTTTCTTTTCCTGGCACAAAAATTGCTTGTAACTGAATGTTGAAGCTCAGGGCCACATTCCAGAGGTCCATTGCCATCCGGCATAGAGGGTATGAATGTGTGCCTCCCTGTTTGTTGATGTACCACATAACTGTGGTATTGTCTGTCCTTATCAACAGTTGACCTTGTCGGAGAAATGGTCTGAATGTCTGAATTGCCAGTTTTACTGCCAGCATTTCCTTTTGATTTATGTGTAGGTGCAGCTGGTCTTGAGTCCATAAGCCTTGTATGCACTTGTCCAGCATGTGCGCCCCCCAACCGAGGTCTGAGGCGTCCGTTGTGATGGTCTGGCTTGGTTGAGTGCTGTGGAAGGGCAGTCCTTTGTTTGATTGACAGGCCTGAGCCCACCATTGGAATTCTTGTTTCAGGCATGGGAGTATTGGAATTTGGGTTTCTAGGCTGTGCTTGTGCTGAGACCATAAATTCCTTAGGTACCATTGTAACTTTCTCATATGCAGTCTGGCATGTAGAACCAATATTATGCAGGATGCCATGAAACACAAGGCTTGCAGGACTTTTCTTGCTGTTAGCTGGTTCTGGTTTGTTAATGCCAAGAAGTAGAGAGGGAGTTGCTCCTGTTTTTCTACTGTTAGGAATGCCATTTGTTTTGATGTGTCCAGCTCTGCACCCAAAAAGGTTATCCTTTGGGATGGTATCAGCCTTGACTTTTTTATATTGACTGTGTATCCCAGGGCTTGCAGTAGATAAATGACCCTTTTCAAGTCTTCTGTTAGCTTGTTTTTGTTGTCCGCTTGTAACAGGCAGTCATCCAGGTAAGGGTAGATTTGGATTCCCTGAAGCCTGCAATGAGCAATTACTGATGCCAGGCATTTCGTGAACACTCTGGGTGCAGTAGATAAGCCAAAGGGCAATGCTGAGAATTGATAATGCTCTGATCCTGCAAGAAATCTGAGGTATCTTCTGCAATTTGGTCGTATGGGGACGTGCAGGTATGCCTCCTTGAGATCTAGAGTTACCAGCCAAGACTCCTTGCCCAACATGGGAAGAAGCTGCTGTAGGGTCAGCATTTTGAATTTTGGAACAATGAGGAATGTGTTTAAAGCGGACAGGTCGAGAATAGGTCTCCATTTGTTTTCTTTTCTTGGTACCAGGAAGAGCCTGGAGTAAAATCCCTGTCCTTGCTCCATAGATGGCACCTTTTCTACAGCTCTCATCCTTAGTAAGTGAGTTATTTGTTTTAGAGCTTCTGCCTTTTGATTTGGAGGTAGGTTTGGCATTCCTCTCTTCCTTGGTAGAGTATGGAAGTGAAACCTGTAACCTTGGTCTATTGTCTGCAAAATCCACTTGTCTCCTGTGATGTAATGCCAGTTTACTGAAAATAAGGCTAGCTTCCCGCCTAAGGTTGCTTTTAGTTGTTCCCTGGTAGGCGGTGCCAGAGCCAAGTCACTGTGATTGTCCTGTAGTAGTGGTGGTGGCTGTATCTGTGGCTGTACCTCGCTGGTTGTTTGCCTGCCACTGGCGTCCCCTGTAGGCACCTCTGGATTGACCTCTGCCTCTTGAGCGCCTATTCCTGCCTCTCTGAGCTCTGGAGGTGTCTGGAAAGGACCAATTCTTGGAGGGCCAATTCCTGCTAAACCTTGGAGGTTGGACCTGTAAGAAATCTTTCACTGTCTGGACAGATTTTGCCTTCTCTTCCATCTTCTTCAGCACCTGTTGTGCAGGAGAGCCAAACAAATTGATCTTGTCCATGGGAGCATCTAGTAGCTTTGATTTGACATGGTCTGGTAAGGCCTGCTCTTTTAACCATGCATGTCTTCTGATCCCTGTGCCAGTCATGGCTGATCTAAAGGAAGCCTCCAGTGCATCATAGCCGCATTTTAAGGAATGAGTACTGACCTGCTGAATGTTATGTACCATTTCCTGAACAGATTTTTTGTCTAATGGTTCATCCGAGGACAGCTTTTTAGTTAACTGGTCTAACATAAATTCTTGATACTGGATCATGTGGAATTGACAGTTCAAGGCCCTAGCTGAAAGAGTAGTAGAAGTGTAAACTTTTTTACCCCATCTCTCTAAGGACCTGGATTCCCTTTCAGAGGGGAGGGTTTTTTTGGCAGAGGTAGCTGCTACAGCCTTAGGTCCCTGGGAGATAGTTTCGGGATCTGCAAAAGGAGCCTTATACAAATGATAATGTGTGTCCGGGACCCTGTAGTACCTATCGGGCTTAGCAGGGGCAGGAGGTAGTGAATCAGGAGCAGTACAAGCATCATTAAATGCATCATCCACAACAGAGAGAACTGGAGGGATGGCTAAAGGCCTATGCTGTGGTAAATGCAGAAAGGTTCTAAGCCTTTTCTAGAGTCTGAAAAATCCTGGCCCTGCCACTGAAATTGTTCCCTCATAGCATGCAAGGTTTCCCCAAAGGAAAATTCCTCAGGCGGAGAGGCAGAAGGAATGGACTCTTCAGCATCAGAGTCTTCATAAGGGGAGAAAGGGCCCTCTGGAGGGTTTGTATTATCTGAATCATCGGAGGAGTCATCTGTAGAAACTGGCTCAGGGGGCTCTGCTCTAGGCCTCTTCTCTGGAGGTGGGTGAGAGGCCCTGTCTGGGTGAGGTTGGGATCCGCGGATCAAAGAAATGAGATCCTCTGCTAGACTAAGCATTTGTGAACTAGAGCTAGGCCTGTGAGAGGGGGTCTTAGCAGGCACAGATTTAGTAGATTTAGCTGCTTTAGCCCTGGCAAAGGCCTTAATCGATATGGTTGCAGGTGGCCTAGCAGCTCCACGTGCAGGGGTTGAAATATCCAAGGGGATAGTATCAGATAATTCCTGGGAACCTGCAAGAGCAGGTGGGATTTCAGAAGCCGATTCTACCAGGTTGGATGAGGCCTCGGTAGGAGGTAAGTTTTCGGCTGAAGGAAGAACCGCGAGCTCGGTTTCAGCCGAAACCGAGACACTCGCGGTTGGCTTAACCGTGGTTTCGGCCAAAACTGCGGACCGCGAGTGTCGGTCCTTTTCCTTGCGCTTTTTAGATATTTGCGTAGTCGGAGGATCCGACGGCATAATGTAAGCAAAATCGGAGCCGAAAAACTCCTCAGCAAATTCCGACCGACGTCTAAGTGTCTGTCGGTTAAAAGAAGCACAGGCTAGACAAGCTGCTACGTCGTGGTCTGGGCCTAAACAAGGTAAGCAGTAAGAGTGGAAATCTTTATGAGGTATTTGTTTCCCACAAGTTAAACAGTTATTCACTTTTTCTGACATCGGCTGAGGCAAGAAAGAGTCCCTAACGGGGTACTTAGCTTTTTAGAAGTCTTCGGTAGTAGTAGAAGTATTCGATAGTAATCTCTGGTTCTGACCGACCGGCACTTGCGAACAGCTTCTGCTTCGGGTGCCACGCGGCAAGAAAGACTGGGGAAAATGGCATCGGCTGATGCCTTTATACCCGAAGAACTGCAGCTATGACGTCGGGTGAAGTGCGACACCAGCCGAGGCCAGACCCAGACTTTGGAATCCGGCCGACCGAAGGGCTGCCTGACGACAGGACAACCCATTTGTAAGGACTGCAGATGCATCCTTGAAGGACATCAGGGAAGTAAGTTGTCCAGAATCTGCAGAAAGTGCAAGACTGAGAAGTTAGGAGCATCCAAGTGCCAGCAAAGACACACATCAGGAGCCCGCAAGTAATGCAAGGCAAAACTGTTCTATCCACTGAAAAAAATCTGAACCACTGCACGTCCCCTTTCCCCATGGTGGTGTTACCTCAGAGCTGCTATAGAAAAGTAGCAGGGATGCAGGGGAACCATCTGACTTGAAAGTGAGACTGGTAAGACTATCATAAATTAACCCAAAAGAATGGGGGGGGGGGGAATCATTGCAGGCCCCCACAAAGGATAGGGATCTGCAGAAAGACAACCAGAACTGGAAATCTGAAGGAATCTTTGATGCCTTAGCTAAACTATTATGCAAATAAGAAGTACACAGCTGGAAGCATGTCAGCAATACCAAAGCCTAAGCCAGGCTGGAGAGAGGGAGAACATGAGACCAAATCCATACACACAAGCAAACTTCCATAACTTCAGGATAAAGACAGCAGCAAGACACACAGGAACATGATGTCCATCAAGACATATGAACACAATCTATAAGGTAAAACAGTAAATAGGACCTCTCCTATCTTACGTGAGATACAGGGAAATAAAACCACGCATTTGAATTCCACAAAGGAGCTAAGAGTGCCATAACTAATCTGGTGCTTCCAATGTAGTGACTCTGTCAGCCGTGCCAAGAGTCAGCACTCTTAGCTTAGGCATAGAACTGCACAATGACAACCCAACTAACCCGACACTCCAACAAGGAATCCGGACAGTTCTGAGGCTCGGAAAGTATAAGCTACACCTATAGAGGATCACAGGAGATTACTAGGTACTGTCCCAGAAGTCATTTCAAGCCTAGCCCTTTCATCCCAACATAATACCATAGAAATGTTACTTAATACCCAAGATTGCACTTAGTAATAACTGCTCATGTCCAGGAGGGTTGTGGGCACTATTCCCGAAAAGAATTTACGGTGCCCCGTCCACTCGTCCAGGTTCTCTTTGAACAGTGTTATAGAGGTGGTCTGTTTCACATGAATAGGTAGCCTATTCCAAAGACGTTGCAGTCGCTGGGAAATAGATTTGTTCCTCCAGCATGTCCTTTTTAAGCTGCAGGCCATATTTAGGCCCAGGAACAGGTAGCCCTAGTCCCATTTGACTTACAGATATGCAGCAAGTTCATTAGGCTGGGGTCTGAGACTGCTCTGTAAGCCAGGCATAAGTCTCCCCTAAGAAGTCTATATGATACAGAGTAAAGTGACAGGGACATTACTCTGTCTGTGTAAGGCACATACTGGAGTCCCTTGATCATCTTTGTTAGAAACCTCTGAGGTCTCTCCAATTTCTGCAGGTGCTTTGTACGGCACAAGCCAAACGGAGCATTATACTCAATTACGTGCTGGATTAGTGCCGAGTATAAAGGGGATATAACCTCTCTTGCTCTCAAGTAGATGCCTTTACTAATCAAGTGCGCTATGTAGAAAGCCTTCCTTGCTACAGTAGACACATGGTGATCAAAGTTAAGGTCTTGGTCAACTTGTGAATCCAAGTCCATTACCACTTCATGGGTACTTAGGGTATTGTTGTTGATTTGATAGTGTGAAGGGGCATTGTTTGTGTTGAAGGGAATGATGATGCATTTCTTTGCATTCAGTTTGAGACTGTGACTAAGACACCAGTCACTGGTCTGTGTAAAACCCTCCTGGAGTATACTGACATCATTTGGGGATTCAATAATTGCACCCATTTTGCAGTCATCTGCAAATGTGGTCAGCCACAAGCCCTTAGTTTTTACCTGAACTTCTAAGAAGTATATACCAAACAACCAATTAATGTATAAACCAAACAACCAATTAAATGACAGCAATATGCTGTCATTTGATTGGAGTGTTAGTTTTACCTGTAAGGAAAGTTGATTCAAAATCTGTAAGATCTTGTGAATGTATGTACTTGGAGCTTTTCTCACTGGGCCTCAGCTGAAAAATGGACCCGTGTCCAGTCGGACTTTCCCGGTTTTCAAATGTAAAACAAAAATAAAAATAAAACAAATAAAAGTAGGAGCGCAGTAGTGACCCCTGTGGCACCCCGCTGGTAACTGGTCTGCTGGCTGATGTGGAGTTGCCCAGTTTGTGAGCCAGTTAGCAATGCATCTTCCAATGAAGGTGTTTACACTCAGTTTGCTAAGCTTATCGGTAATGCCCGAGTGTGGGATTGTGTTGAAACTTTACAGGTAGGATCTGTCTTTGATGAAGCCGAATTGTGTTCTATGGCTTACCAGATGAGGCTGGTCAGGTATATGAGTCTAATTCCCTGGATCTGTTGCTAGCCCACCTCTGTGGGGAATAACTATTGCTGCTGTTCTGTGGTTAGACTATGACTGAAAAGGGTACTTAATGGTGATGCCAGTTCATATTTTAGCCTTTTTAGAAGACAGCCTGGGATGCTGTCTGATCTCATAAAGGCTGTGTTTTTTGCCTTGGACAAGGCTTTGATGACCTGTTCTTCAGATATGTAGGGTGGGTGAGGTTTCGGGCAAGGTTTGTGACAGATTTGGAGAGGATTGAGGGTGACATTTTCACCACACCCATCCGCTAGCAGGTTTGCTATCTCTGTGGGGTCAGTTTGTGTGATACCGTTGGTCATAGTTCTGCACATGCTTGGGTCCTAACTTTTAGGCTACATATGTAGCTGTAAAAGGTCTTATGGTTATCCTTGGCTGTGCTAGCTAAGTTTTTTCAGAGAGGCCCTTAGAGGATTTGACAAGTTGTCTTATTTGCCTGTTGAGGCTAAGCAGGGTGCTTTTTCACAGTTGAGATCTCGCCCTTGTTCATAGGTAGGTACTAGGCTATCGGCCCAAGGGCCTACGTGAGCCTAGCCAACAAGGTTCCCTGGCTTACGCCACCCAAGAAAGTTATTTTCCTGTGCCACTGTTGAGCAGAGACACAGAAGTGATCCCGGGGGTGTATTTCCTATTTCCCATCCACTCATCAAGATTTTTCTTGAAGAGTGCTAATGAGGAACTTTGCTTGACATAGATGGGTAGCTTGGTCCAGAGTATAGGAAGTCTCTGGGACAGGAATCTATCACTCAAGCATGTCCTGTTTATTGTGGTGACAAGGTTTAGGTCCCTAGAGCAGGTAACTCGGAGCGATTGGGATTTCTTTAGGTGTAGCATGTCCAACAGCTCTAGGTTTAACATAGCTTTATATGTTAGGCAGAGATCACCTCGGAGTAGGCAATATGCTATAGAGTAAAGCTGGAGTTTTTTGTGACAGTCAGTGTAGGGCATTTGTTTGAGGCCAGTAATCCTCCTTGTGAGGTTCTTCTGTGGCTTTTCCAGCTGCTGCAGATGTCTTGTGAGGTACATTCCAAAAGGGGCGTTGTACTCTATAATGGGTCTAATGAGTGTCGAGTAGAGGGGAACAATGACCTCTTTTTTCTTGGATAAGAACCCTTTTATGATGAGGTGTGCCACGTAGAAGGACTTCCTGACTACTGTGGCGATGTGACTATCAAAGGAGAGACTACTGTCTACCTGGGTCCCAAGGTCTCTTATCACACATTCAGTGTTAAGCAGATTGCTGCCTATGTGGTAGTTCATGGGTACAGAGTTTTTACCAAAGGGGATGACACTGCACATTTTGGCATTGAGCTTGAGGCCATGGCTCTGACACCAGGCATCTGTCTCAGTAAGGCCCTTCTGTTGGATGTCCACATCATTTGGGGACTTGACTATGGCTCCTAGTTTGAAGTCATCTGCGAACTTCGTTATCCAGAAGCCTTCTGCGTTAGCCTGTACTTCAGAGTAGTAGATACCAAACAGGAGAGGTCTCAGGACGGAACCCTGTGGTACTCTACTTGTCACTGCTTTGAGGTCAGATTTGGAGTCTGCAACTTTTACAGTATGGGTTCTGTCAGTGAGCCAGTTGGCAACCCATCTTGTGACGTAGGGATTTCTACCTAGTTTAGTGAGTTTAGCTATAATTCTAGAATGTGGGATGGTGTCGAAAGCCTTGGCGAGGTCAAGAAAGGCTGTGTGAACCACTTTACCCTCATCTACGGCTTTGGTGACTGCCTCAAAGAAGTTGATCAGGTTCAGGAGGCATGATCTGCCTTTCACAAACCCGAACTGGGTGGGATCCAGAGTTTGGAGGTTACCAATGTCTTTGTTTATGAGTTCCATGATGATACGTTCCATGGCCTTGCAGACCAGGCTCGTTAGGCTAATAGGTCGATAGTTCCCGGGATCAGTGGTGGCGCCCCATTTGTGGAGTGGGATAACTGTTGCTGTGCGCCATTTAGTGGGCAGAAAGCCTGATGCGAGGCTATTATTGAACATGGTGCTTAAGTGGGGAGCCAGTTCGTTCTGAAGTTCATGTAAAATGCAACCTGGGATGTTGTCCGGTCCCATGGATGCTGTGCTTTTGGCTTTAGAGAGTGTAGCTTTTACCTGCGTAGTTGTTGTTCACAACCAATTACCCTCAAACCCAAACCAAAACTCATCTTCCTCCACTAGCTTATACTCCACTTACACATCTCACAAATAATCTTCTACTCTCTGGTGACATCCACCCTAACCCAGGCCCTCAGTCCCTTCATCATTCCTCCAATCCCACCACTTCTGCTCTCACCCCTAACCATACCCATACTCAGATACAACAAACTTCTGCATATAAACACCTATCCATATATTCTATAAATATTCAATGTCTAACTACCAAGATCTCAGAGCTACATTCCTGGATAGCCCATACAAACACTAACATCCTTGCCTTGTCCGAAACTTGGCTCAAGTCTCACATCACTAAAAGTGAAATACTGCCACCTGGTTACAACATCTATCGTGCGGATAGATCCCCTAAAAAAAGTGGTGGTGTAGCCATACTATACTCAGATAGGCTAAACCTGTCTCCTGTCACTATCCCCATCCCCAACTTCCATCCTGCTGAAAGTACAGTTTTGTACCTACCATAAATGTAGATGTCCGATAGATATGCAACTGCAGTCATAACATATGGGTTGTCCTGCCTCAGGCAGCCCTCGGTCAGCCGAATTCCAAAGTCTGTGTCCGGCGTTGGCTGGTGTCGCCTCCTCTCCGACGTCACAACGGCTGGAGTATAAAGGCATCGGCCGACGCCATCTTCTTCAGTGTTTCTTGCCCCAGATGTCAGATGCCCACTTAGGAAGGCTAAATTTTGTAAATGGATAAAAAATAATCCCAAGCATGCACAACAGTAATAAACAGATACACCACAGGAGATACCCCCAGCTGAAAGGAAGAGGGGTAGTGACCCAAAAAGAAGGATACAGAGGGGTAGGAGGGTTGGAAAATCCGACTGCAGTTGCATATCTATCGGACATCTACATTTATGGTAGGTACAAAACTGTACTATGTCCTTCAAGAATGCAACTGCAGTCATAACATATGGGTTGAATACCATAGCCAAGCTGGGGGTGGTAGGAACTATGATAAGGATGGTGTAGCTATAATCCCCTGCAGGACTGCCAAAGCAAAGCCTGCTCGGGATCTGGAGTATAATGGCAGGTGGTAGTGCTTGGTAAATGTATGCACGGAGCTCCATGTAGCAGCCTCTAAAATGTCCTTTGTTGCCACTCCTCTTAGGAAAGCTGTGGAAGTGGCTATAGCTCTGGTGGAGTGTGGCCTAATATTGGCTGGCACACCTTTTCCATGGAATGAATAGCAGAATCTGATGCAGTGTCCAATCCATTTTGAAATTGTTTGCTTGGAGATCGCCTTTCCTTGTACTCCAGCAGCATAAGCTACAAACAGCTGGTCAGACTTTCTGGTGGCCTTAGTTCTGTCCAAGTAGTAGCGTAGTTGTCTGTGTATGCCCAAAGTATGCAGTAGTTTTTCCCCCCTATTTTGAGGATTGGGGAAGAATGTAGGCAGATGAATAGCCTGATTTAGAGACACCCTGGAAATAACTTTTGGCATGAATGTAGGATTGGTTCTCAGGGAAACTCTGTCTTGATGAAAAATGAGGAAGGGGGGCACTGCCATGAGTGCCTGTATCTCCGAAACTCTTCTTGCAGAAGTGACTGCCAATAAGAAGGCCGTCTTCCATGAAAGAAATTGCGTTGCTGAGGATGCTGCTGGCTCAAAGGGAGGAAGAGTTAGTTTTTCCAACACATAGTTGAGGTCCCATGCCGGTACTGGCTGTTTTCTGGGAGGTTTGATATTCTTTATCCCTCTTAAAAACTGTCTTAGCAGAGGATGCGAAAACACTGGAGGGTCACAGTTGTATTTTGCTGAGATTGCTGAGGCATGAATCTTTATTGAGGAGTATGAGAGTCCAGTATGAAACAGTTCTGCCAAGTATTCCAATATCTGAGGAATACTCAGTAGTTCTGTGTCCTGACCCTTTTTGGCATTCCAGATGCTGAATCTTTTCCTATTGGCTGAATAGGTTTTTCTGGTGGAAGGTCTGCGTGCTTCCAGCAAGATCTCTTGAACAGATTTGGAAAGAGAGTTAGGTGTTGAAGTCATGGAAGTCTCCAGGCTGTCAGATGCAATGTTTTCAGGTCTTGATGTACAGTCCTGTAATTGTGTTGTGTTAGGAGCAGGGGCCATAGGGTCAGAGGCCATGGTTTGGTCCGAGTTATGGTCAATAGCAGTGGGTACCAGTGTTGCCTTGGCCAGTCTGGCGCTATTAAGATGCCTGTTGGTTGTTCTGCCTTTATTTTCAGTATCACCTTGGTCAGAAGAGGCAGAGGAGGGAATGCATAAATTTTTAGAGAATTCCAGCTGAAGGAGAGAGCATCCGTTTTCCAAGCTAGAGGGTGATGAGTCCTTGTGCAGAACTTTTCCAGGTGATGATTTAGGTGGGAAGCAAAAAGATCTATGTCCGGTATTCCCCATGTCCTTGTCAGTTGAGAGAAAATGTGAGGGTGCAACATCCATTCGTGTGGATCCATGAAGTTTCTGCTCAGGTTGTCCGCCAGTACATAGTCCTTGCCTGGTTCAAACTGGGATTGTAAGTGTATCTTCAGGCTCAGGGATTTTTCCCAGAGAAGCATTGTTAGTCTGCAGAGGGGATAAGAATGAGTGCCTCCCTGCTTGTTTATGTACCACATGACAGTGGTGTTGTCTGTCCTTATTAGCAAATGTCCTTCTTGTAGTGATTTTTCGAAAGTCTCAATGGCATGTATCACTGCCAGCATCTCCTCTTGGTTTATGTGCAGATGTCTTTCCTTTGGCGTCCATAGACCTTGAATGCATCTGCCCTCCATGTGCGCCCCCCATCCATGGTCTGAGGCGTCTGTTGTGATCATTTGGCCTGCTTGAGGTCTGTTGAAGACATGCCTTTGTTTAGTTGACTGGCTTGAGCCCACCATAGAAATTCCTTCTGCAGGCATGGAATAAGTGGGATTATGTCCTCTAGGCTGTTGCTGTGTTGAGACCATAAGTTTTTTAAATACCATTGCAGCTTTCTCATATGAAGTCTTGCCAAAGGTATCAGAAGAATACAAGATGCCATGAAACCCAGGGCCTGCAGGATTTTCCTTGCAGTCAGCTGGGAAAGCTTTGCTAGGCCTTTGAAGTACTCTGGTAAATGCTGCTGTTTTTCCTCTGTGAGGTAGGCCATTTGGGTTTCCGTGTCCAGTTTGGCTCCTAGGAATGTAATCTGTTGGGATGGTAGTAATTTTGACTTTTGAATGTTGACTGTGTATCCCAAGGCCTGCAGTAGATGCATGACATTGTCCAAATTCCCTTTTAAGGTTTGTTTGTTGTCTGCTTGTATGAGGCAGTCGTCCAAGTAGGGGTATATTTGAATCCCCTGCTGTCTGCAGTGTGCCACTACTGATGCCAGGCATTTCGTGAACACTCTGGGCAGTAGACAAGCCAAACGGCAATGCTGAGAATTGATAATGCTCTGTTCCTGCAAGAAATCTGAGGTATCTTCTGCAGCTTTGTCCGATTGGGACATGCAGGTATGCCTCCTTGAGGTCCAGAGTGACCAGCCAAGACCCCTTGCCCAGCATGGGAAGAAGCTGCTGCAACGTCAGCATTTTGAACTTTGGCACAATGAGGAAAGTGTTTAGATTTGACAAGTCCAGTATGGGTCTCCATTTGTTTTCTTTTCTTGGAACAAGGAAAAGTCTTGAATAAAATCCCTGGCCTTGCTCCTGAGGAGGAACCCTTTCTATTGCTTTTATACTTAATAGCTTGGAAACTTGAGAGAGTGCCTCTGCCCTTTGATGATGTGGCAGGTTTGGCATGCCTTGTCTTATTGGTAATGTGTGGAAGTGGAATCTGTAGCCTTTGCTTATCAAATCCAGAATCCAATTGTCTTTGGTTAAGATATGCCAGTTTTGTGAGAATAAGGCTAATTTTCCGCCCAAATGTGCTTCTCTTTGAACCTTTGTAGGCGGTACGAAAGTGAAGTCATTGTGATTGTCCCTGTGGTGCAGCTGAACTGTCTGCGCCACTTCTTTGATTTGGAGGTTGCCATTGGCGGCCCCTGTAAGATCCTCGGTGTTGTCCTCTACCCCTGGCTCGTCTGCTTTTTCCCCTTTGAAACCTGTCAGAGCCGGGGAAGGACCAATTCTTTGAGGGCCAGTTTCTGCTAAATCTGGGTGGCTGAACCTGAAGGAAATCCTTTACTGTCTGTACTGACTTTGCTTTTTCCTCTATGGATTTCAATACATCTTGTGCAGTAGCACCAAAAGCTTTGTTTCTCCAAAGGTGCATCCAGTAACTTTACTTTAACATGGTCAGGCAAAGATTGATCCTTCAACCAAGCATGTCTACGTATTACAGCCCCAGTCATAGCTGCCCTAAATGAAGCTTCCAGTGCATCATAACCACACTGCAGAAAATGGTTATTAACCTGCTGAGTGCTATGTATATGATCCTGCAGTGCCTTTTTATCAATAGGCTCAGAGGAGGCTACCTTTTTCTGTAAATCATCCAGGAGAAAATCTTGGTACTGAAACATGTGAAAGAGGCAGTTAAGAGACCTCATGGCTAGGATAGTAGAGGTGTATACTTTTATACCCCATCTCTCCAGGGACCTTGCTTCTCTGTCAGCTGGCAGTGGGTTTTTGGCAGAGGAGGAAGCCACTCCCTTGGGGCCCTGTGAAATAGTTTCTAGATCCACAGAGTGGGCCTTAAAAAGGTGCTTGTGAGTGTCAGGGACCCTATAATATCTGTCCGGCTTGACAGGAGCAGGAGGAAGAGAGTCAGTGTTGGCACTGGAGTCAGAGAAAACATCATCCAAAACATCCATAACTGGAGGGATAGCCAGAGGTCTGTGCTGGAGGAGCTTGAGGAAAGTATGAAGCCTTTTCCTGGAGTCAGAGAATTCCTGACCCTGCCATTGGAAATGTTCCCTCACGGAATGCAGAACTTCCCCAAATGAGAAATCCTATGGAGGGGAGGCAGAGGGAATAGATTCCTCAGCATCAGAGTCCTCGTAGGCCTGGAAGGGTTCTTCTTGAGTGTCGGAGTGCTCAGAATCCTCAGAGGCTTCATCCGAGGAGAGGTCGTCCGCCTGCTCAGTTCTAGGTCTTTTCTCTGCAGGTGGCTGAGAACCCCTGTCCGGATGAGGCTGAGACCCCCTGATAAGGGAAATAAGATCTGCAGCCAGAGACATGATCTGCTTATCAGAGGAAGGGGCCTGGGCAGGTTTAGGATGGGCCTTGGCCTGACTAGCGGCCTTAGCACGTGCAAAGGCCTTGATGGACATGGAAACAGGAGGCCTAGCAGCCCCACGTGCAGGCGTTACCTTGTCCACAGGGATGGTGTTGGGTAGATCCAAAACTTCGGATTCCGGAGGAAAATCAACAACCGGCACCGGAGAGGTCTCCGAGACCGAAGGTCGTGTTAGCGCTGTGTCGTCGGCCTGGAGCGGCAGATTTACCACTTCCGAAGGAGCCGGAGCGCTAGTAGAGGGTTTAGGAGAAACATCGGTAGTGGACGCGGGCCGAAGATGTCGGTCCCGGTCCTTGCGTTTTTTAGCAGATTGGGTTGTTGGTTGATCTGACGGCATGATATGAGCAAAAGATTCACCGAAGACGTCCTCGGCGAATTCTGCCCGGCGCCTGAGGGTGCGCTTATTAAAGCAGGCACAG
Organism: Protopterus annectens; assembly: GCF_019279795.1. Lineage (NCBI taxonomy): Eukaryota > Metazoa > Chordata > Ceratodontiformes > Protopteridae > Protopterus > Protopterus annectens. The sequence goes on along the minus strand of NC_056732.1, from coordinate 49,415,196 downwards.
GCAGCACAGGCCGAGACGTCATGGTCTGGGCCCAGGCAGGGCAGGCAGAGAGAATGGAAGTCCTTATGAGGTATTTGTTTACCACAAGACAAACAATTATTAACTTTCTCAATTTGTTCTGACATCGGCTGAGGCAAGAATAAATGTTCCCCAACGGGGTACTTAGCTTTTAGATGACTTCGGTACTGAAAACACAGGAGCTGACCGACCGGCACTTGCGAACTGCTTCTGCTTCGGGCACCGCACGGCAAGAAAGACTGAAGAAGATGGCGTCGGCCGATGCCTTTATAACTCCAGCCGTTGTGACGTCGGAGAGGAGGCAACACCAGCCGACGCCGGACCCAGACTTTGGAATTCGGCCGACCGAGGGCTGCCTGAGGCAGGACAACCCATATGTTATGACTGCAGTTGCATTCTTGAAGGACATCTACTCATCCTAGACTGCCATCTAAGCCCACACAAGAAATTAGCTGTCACCTCCATCTACATCCCCCTGGGAATAATATACCCACCCTTGAAAATATCCTATCCTGGTTTAGCTACAACTTAGAATATGAAACTCTCATTCTTGGTGATGTCAATATAGACAGGTCCAAACTTACTAGTAACTAGTATAACTAGTGTAGTTATACTTTTAAAGTACAAATGATATATATGTCTTAAATGTATATTTTTACAGTGTTCAAACAGTTGGTGTGGTTTTTAACTGTGTTGTGATTTGCTATTGTAGCACGTCACTTCCATTGTAACATTTAAATGTCACGAGAATTGTTTTGTAATTATTTCTGATGAAGTCTGCCTTGAGTGCAAACGAAAAGCGCTTTAAGTCAATAAACTACGTGGACTTGTCTACTGAGCAGTGCCTGTTTTTTTGTTTTTATCAGTTTGGTTCGTGTCAGTGAATTTTTTTTTTAGTACATGGTGTCCGGGGCAGCCAGCAGTCAGAGTCTTACTCCTGCCGACACAGCGGTCAGTGAGGTTGGAGATAACGGAGAGACTACTACAGAGAAGTCTGAGAATACACTAATGACCTTAGCTACTCAAATTAAGTCTATTATCGGAAGACTAAACCGTGTGGATGAAAATCAACGTGTTTTGCGTGAGTCGTTGACACCGTTACAATCTTCCAGGGTCGGTGTCAACAACAACCCACAGCATCGTTTGAATGACTGCTTGATTTATTCAAGAGTTAGCAGTGGGAATTCAGTGAACTTGTCTCCAGTTAACGTGAGGCCAGCATCTCCCTTGCATCCAGGTATCGTCACAGCTAATGTGGAAACTGTGAGCTTTTCCCAGTCTGCAGCAAGCGGACAGCTAATGGAACAAATTTACCAGGGTGTTGGTCAAAGAAATGAGTATGCCACTTCCTCGGGGCTTATTGGACCGCCACACTTACCAGCCTTACCTACATGGATAGCAGATGAGTTTTCTTTATCTGGAGTTCTGAATAGAAGAACAGATGGTGGACCGGCTGGAGGAGGTAATAGTTCAACTTGCGATTTGGTGTCAAAACTTAAAAGTCTAGATTCTTGTTTGATTAAAGTGAAGAAATCACAACTTGAGATATCATACTTTCGTGAATGTCTCAAGCAAAAAGTTGTGCCAAAGGTTTAAGGTGTCACCACTACCCTACGGGGTTAGAGGCCGAATCCGAGTTTCATAAGGAACTCATTGTATTATTTGATAGGCAAGGATTTGAATACATTGAGCTTATCATTAAACATTATATCAGATGGGTGGACAGTCTGATTAAAGTTACAACAGATTTGGATTTAGACATTAAATCGGACTTGGATTTTGAACGCTACAAATACGAGAATTGACCAGCATATGCTTAAACTCAAGACAAATAAAATCAAAAAACTCGAACGAGACCTTACTGCAAACGAACAGGGGACAGCTTACCCAGTTCCATCGGGCGCACAAGTATGGCAAAAAGTGAATCAATTGCCAGGCCAGGCAATTTTTGGTGCCTATGATATTAATAAACATAATTATAACAACAAGGGTAACCTTAACACACTCCAAAAAGGCACTACACCCTTTGTCGATGATTTTGGGGAATGTTTGGTTGACCCAGAATTAAATGAAGTAGCAGAAGTCAGAAGGAGCGAGAGGTTATTAAATGCCTCTCAAGCACCAAACAGTTCTTGTGTACAGCCTAACGTAACACATAATCAAAATTTTCGGCAGGCGAACCACAAGGGCCAGACCGAAACAAAAGAAGACTCAGCAATACAACAAGAAGGGCAATTACAAAAACAACAAATGGAAGAACTAGTCTTGGAAGCCCCACACACCCCCCGTGGTTATGGTAACGGAGGTGGTTGATCAAGGGCCTCAGTCCAGTAGCCTTCACCTTGACAGCTTTGGGTCAGTAACACAGAACGAGGTTGGTCCTTTAGTGGTCACCAACCAAATAGGTGACTTTAAAGTTTACAGTTTTTCAACACTGCCTATTACATCGGAAATGGTTGACTTTCTATCGAAAGGACACACCTTTGTTCCTACACAACAGCGGCACATAGGCAAGATCATTCTTGACATCAAACTTTTCACAAGAAAGTTGAATTTAACCTTATTATTGGGTAACAACTTGAATGTTCCAACTGGTGACAATTTTTACATCTCTAGTACCTTTAACCCTCCCTTACACCCAGTACTGTAGACATTTGAACAGATTTGTGAACTGGATGCAAGACAAACTTCTAAATCTAGGTGTAAGAAGGGACATAGGTTTAACGCTACCCAGGATGAAAAAGGCCACTTGGAGTTTATCAAATTACAAGACATTCGGGGTTGTAAACCCGACAAGGGGGGTGGTCTGGTAGTGTTTGATAACCCAGATCATGAGAAACGTATGAAGTCACTCTTGGACTCTCCGGCATACCAGCCGAGCTCACGTTCAGAGACAAACAAGGCATACCACCTTATCAAAAATGGTATCAATGACCTATTCATAGAGGGAAGAATCGAGCAGAACATATGTAATTACTCGTCAATGTCTTTCCCTAGGTTCCCCTACCGTTTTAGTATCACAAAATACACAAAAGCTTAGAGGATCCACCTATGTGCCCCTTAGTTGATGGGCATGATTCCCCACATACCCATGTGCTAAATTCAATGATAACATATTAAAGAAATATTTAAAATCAGAGGTGCAGGTATGTAGAGACTCTTGGTCCTTTCTAGAGGAGTTAGAAAAAATAAAATACAACGAGTATAATTTTCTTACTGTGGACGTTAAAGATCTTTACACCTGCATCCCACACACTTTAGGTATAGAATGGATTGCTCTGTTATTAAAAAGGAAAGGGGCACCAAATGCAGAGATCAGTTTAGTTACAGAACTGTTGGACTTGGTACTGACAAATAATTTCTTTATGTTTGGTAAAGATTTCTACCTGCAAAAAGTGGGAGTAGCCATGGGCTCCCCCTGTGGAGCTAGTATAGCTAATCTTGTCATGGCATACTGGGAGACAGAGTTTGTTTTCTCAAACGAGAGTGTGACTAATTCCATCGTACATTACACCCGCTTTTTAGACAATATTTTTATATTGTTAAAAGGCAATTCCCAGGCCAGTTTAGAAATGGTTGACTATTTTAATCGGACAACCAATTTTCTTCAGTTTACATCTTCATTCGATACTGATGCAATAGTTTACCTAGACATTTGGCTGGTGAAAAACAGAGTCTAACAATGTTTTGTAGCTAAAATATACAGAAAAAACACCTATTCCAATGACTTCCTACATTTCTCAAGTTGCCACCCGTACCATTAAAAGCACTCTGTAGTCAAGAGCCAAATTGGTGAGGGCTGCACGTATAGTTACCCAACAGGAAGAATTCCTGGATGAATGTCAGTTCCTTAAGTCAATGTTTTTAAGTCGAGGTTACCCAGAAGACATACTGGATAACTTAATAGAAGAAGTCAGTAATAAGAGGTTCAAGAGGGTCTATAATCCTATCCTAAGTGTCAAAGGACATGATTTAATTCAAACCTTTGACAATAACACCTTAGTTTTGGCTCATGGACGATCCCAACAGAGTACTAGAGGAATGGTCCCCAGTAAAACGGAACCTCAGTTGAATTTTATTAGAACTTACTGTATAGACAGTACATCGATAACTGAGATCTTACGGAAGAACTGGGAGTTGTTCAGAGTTACCCCATTATTAACAGAAAAAATAGGTGAATATCCAAATATAACATACAGGAGGGGTAAAAATCTTAAAAACTTGCTGGAACAACAACGTTGGGTCACCCCAAAAATCACAGGCATGGTCAAATGGGAGTCCTGTAATTTTTGCCGACACATGGATGTAACAAATACCTTTATAATCAACCAACATCAGTATAGATTAAAATTTAAATTTAATTGTCAATCTAAGAATGTGGTGCATCTTGCTAGGTGCCAATCTTGTCCAGTGTATTATATTGGCAAAACGGAGAGAAGACTTCATGACAGAGTTTATGAACACCAGTATGCAATTTCAAAAGCTAAACTAGAAAATGCTTTGGCCAAACACATCCATTCTTGCCAAGACCACAAATTCAAATACATGGCCACAGACCACGTTCCTGAACCGTTACGAGGTGGTCCAGTTACCCTCCACTTAGAGGAACTTGAACTGGCTTGGCAAATTAGATTAAATGCTTACAGATTTCCAGGACTTGACGACACTTGCTCAATTAGTTGTATTTTAAAACTTAAGAGCTTAGCGAGATGATGTAATGTAAAGAAGAAATAATACTTTTAAAACAATTAAATGGTTTAGTACAAGTATTCATTAAATTACATAAAACAAGATCACTTTATTATTATAAATTTTATTTTTATTTTTATGCATATGATGTTAATTTAGACCAGCATCGCTACGTTAAATGAAGAGTAATAGCAACATCTTTCAAGCAGTAAGTTTAGACACGCTTGTTAAAAGACAGGAACATAATTTATAAATATACACTTATTATATGTTTATATATATGTTTTGATATCCTTAAAATCTTTTAACAATTCAAGTCTGATATAAGTGTAGTTATACTTTTAAAGAACAAATGATATATATGTCTTAAATGTATATTTTTACAACGTTCAAACAGTTGGTGTGGGTTTTTAACTGTGTTGTGATTCGCTATTGTAGCACATCACTTCCATTGTAACATTTAAATGTCATGAGAATTGTTTTGCAATTAATTCTGATGCAGTTTGCCTTGAATGCAAACGAAAAGCGCTTTAAGTCAATAAACTACGTGGACGTGTCTACTGAGCAGTGCCTGTTTTTTTGTTTTTATCAGTTTGGTTCGTGTCACACAACATGAGCAGACTATGCAGAAAAAAGGGAGATAGCTGCTATAAGATACAACATGCTGTCTAAATATTCTAAGAAATATCTAAGTCAGACAAAATTCCAGTTAATTACAAAAACTAACAGCAATAATACATTTAAGCCTTTTCTGAAAAAATCAAGGCTAAACACACCACACAGCAAAAAACTATGCACTATATTAATTAGAAAAAGGTTTTAAACTAGGCCTAAAACAAGAGGTCAACTAGGAAATTTTTAAATCACACTAAGGGAAGGGACTAAAATGCAGTAACACACACTAGAAAGCTGCAAGAGCTTTATAAAAAGTACACTTACCATAAATGTAGATGTTCAAGTGTATTCACTGTTGCAGTCATTACATCTGGGTAATCTGCTGGCAGTTTGCCCTCAGTCGGCCTGAATTCCAAAGTCTTGGGTCCTGCATCGGTTGCTGTCTTCTCTTCCATGATGTCAGGTCGTCAGGGGTATAAAACATGCAGCCAACACCATTTTCTTTCGTTTTTCTTGCCCCTGATGTCAGATGCCCCCAAAAAGGTAGCAATATTATATATATATATATATATATATATATATATATATATATATATATATATATACATACATACATACATACATGCATCAATATAAACTTTACCTTCATCTACAAGCAAATACACCACATAGGTTGTAGAAGATAGAGAAGGAAAGATAAACTTGTAGAATGACAGGGGGATGGCGGGAGGGTAACCTGGACTGCAACAGTGAATACACTCAAACATCTACATTTATGGTAAGTGTACACAACTGCACTATGTTCTTCGTGTTTCACTGTTGAAGTCATTACATTTGGGTAGAATCCCAAAGCTGTGGTTGGGAGGCTGGAGCTAAACAGCATTAGGTAACGCTATAAGGCCCTGCAGCACTGCAGTGGCAAAGCCTGCCCTGGACTTAGGTAGAGAGGCAAATGGTAATGCTTTGTAAAGGTGAGAATAGAACTCCAAGTAGCAGCTTCTAGAATGTCTTTAGTTGGTACTCCTCTGAGAAAGGCTGCTGAAGTAGCTCCAGCTCTGGTGAAATGAGACCTAATGCCCTTGGGCACAGGTTTACCATGGTGTAAGTAGCAGAAACGGATGCAGTGGCTTATCCACTTTGAAATTGTCTGCTTTGAAATAGCCTTTCCCTCTGTTCCTGCAGCATATGTCACTAGTAATTGCTCAGTTTTTCTTAGAGCTTTAGTTCTGCTCAAGTAGAACCTTAACTGTCTGTGTACGTCCTAGGAATGCAGAATTCTCTCCCCCGTGTTCTGCGGATTTGCATAAAACGTTGGCAGATGAATTGTTAGGTTTAGAGCCATACTGGAAACCACCTTAGGCATAAAAGTAGGATTTGTCCTCAGAGACACCCTGTCCGGGTAAAATATGATAAAAGCCTCTACAGCCATGAGGGCCTGTAGCTCTGAAACTCTTTTTGCTGAAGTAATTGCTAGTAGCAGAGCTGTTTTCCATGATAAGAACTTTATATCAGTGGTAGAAGCTGGTTCAAATGGAGGCAGGGTGAGCTTTTCCAACACATAATTGAGGTCCCATGCAGGTAATGGTGATCTTCTAGGAGGCCTTAAATTTTTGGCTCCTCTAAGATACTGCTTTAGTAAAGGATGAGAAAAGATTGGTGGCTCTGTATTGTAATGAGCCGAAATGGCAGAGGCATGGATTTTAATTGATGAGAAAGATAGGCCTTTGTCAAGCATCTCAGTTAAGTATTGTAATATCTGAGGAATATTTGGTTCTGCTGTATCAGTTCCTTGTGCTCGATTCCAAGCACATAATCTCTTCCATTTGTCTGTCAGCATAAGATTTTCTAGTACTAGGCCTTCTGGCTTCCAAAATGACATCCATCACACAGCTTTACTGACAGGTGTCGTTTGAATAACTACATGATCAGCCATGCTGCCAAGATTCAGTGTCTGTAGTTGATTGTGCAGGATCTGATTGTTTTGCTGGGACAGTAGTTGAGGTCTTTGAGGTAAGGTCCAAGTTGGGTATTCCTTAGGATTGGGTACCAGTATTGGCATGGCCAGTCCGGGGCAATTAGTATCATCTTTGGTTTCTCTTGTCTGACCTTTAGGAGGACCTTGGGGAGAAGTGGCAGAGGAGGAAAGGCGTAAACTGATAGGTTTTTCCAACTGAAGGATAGGGCGCCCACTTTCCATGCTTGTCTGTGATAAGTCCTTGTGCACAATCTTTTCAATTGATAATTTTGAGGAGAGGCAAATAGATCTATGTCTGGGGTCCCCCATTTCTCTGTTATCATGCTGAAGACTTGTGGATTTAGTTTCCACTCGTGAGGATCCATAAGGTTTCTGCTTAAATCGTCTGCCAGAGAGTTTTGTTTTCCTGGCAGGAATTGAGCTTGAAGATGTATTTGGTAGGTGAAAGCTGTGTCCCATAGTGCCATGGCTAATCTGCATAGGGGGTATGAGTGTGTGCCCCTTGCTCGTTTATATACCACATGACTGTGGTGTTGTCCGTCTTTATCAGTAGTTGTCCTGTTTGAAGTAAGTCCCTGAAGGCTGTTAGGGCATTTTGAACAGCTAGCATCTCTTTCCGGTTGATATATAGATGCATTTGTTTTGGGGTCCATATGCCCTGAATGCATCTTCCTGCCATGTGGGCCCCCCCAGGCATAATCTGATGCGTCTGTTAAGGTTTGGCTGGCAGGGGGTAGAGTGAAGGCCTGTCCTATGTTTTGGTGATATGCCTTTGCCCACCATAGAAACTCCTGTTGTAGGCAGGGAGTGAGAGGAATCATTGCTTCCAGACTGAGAATGTTGACTCCATAAACTTTTTAGGTACCACTGAAGTTTCCTCATATGCAGTCTTGCATATGGAATCAGCAGGATGCAGGATGCCGTGAAGCCCAGAGCCTGCAGAATTTGTCGTGCAGATAACTGGGTTTTGGTTGCCATCAGTTTGAAGTAAGTAGTCAGCTGCCTTTGCTCGTCTGGCATGAGGTAAGTCATCTGGACAGTTGTATTCAAGCTTGCACCCAGGAATGTTATCCTTTGAGAGGGTACCAGTTGTGATTTCTTTTCGTTTTTTGTGTACCCTAGGCATGTTAGAAGCCTTTTCACAAATGCCAGGTGTTGAAGAAGAATGTCATTGTTCTTTGCTTGAATGAGACAGTCGTCCAAGTAAGGGTATATTTGTATACTTCTTTGTCTGCAAAATGCAATTACTGGTGCCAGGCACTTTGTAAAGACCCTGGGCGCAGTAGATAGGCCAAAGGGCAGTGCAGAGAATTGGTAATGCATTAAGCCAGCCTTGAATCTGAGGTATCTTCTGCACGACTGTCTTATTGGGACATGCAGGTATGCCTCTTTTAGGTCTAATGTCACCAGCCAAGCATTCTTGCCCAGCATGGACAGAAGCTGCTGTAAAGTCAGCATTGTGAATTTTGGAATGCCCAGGTACGTGTTCAAAATCGATAAATCCAGTAATGGCCGTCAGGCCTTGTCCTTTCTGGGTACCAAGAACAGTCGTGAGTAAAAACCTTGTCCTTTTTCCTGTTCTGGTACTGTCTGAATGGCCCCCATATCCATGAGGGAAGTAACCTGTTTCTGTGCCACTGCGCATTGATTTTTTGGCAGATATGGCCAACCATTTGCCATTGGCAGAGTGTGGAAATGGAATCTGTATCCCTGTGATACTATGTTTAGTACCCACTTGTCTTGGGTTAACTGCCAATTTTGAGCAAAAAGTGCTAATTTTCCCCCTATGGGCACTGCCAAAAGATAAGTGCTTGGTGTAGGCAGAGGGAAGTCATTGGGATTGTTTTCTGTTGGTTTATGCTTTATCTCCTCCAGATTTGGAGGAAGAAGTGCCCCATTGTTTTGACCTGTATGAATCTTGCGCCTGGTATCTGGAACCCTTAGGGCATCTGGATTCGCCCCTATGAGCTCTGTCTGACACAGGAAAGGACCAATTTTTTGTAGGCCAGTGTCAACTGAATCTTGGTGGCTGCACTTGTAAGAAGTCTTTAACAGTTTGCATAGGCTTATTTATTTAAAACCTCTTCTGCCTTAATACCAAACAGCGAATCATGCTGTAAAGGTGCATCTAGCAATTTAGCTTTAACATGATCAGGCAAATTTAGTTCCTTTAGCCAGGCATGCCTCCTAATCACAGATCCATTAACTGCGGCCTTGCAGGAGGCCTCTAAGGAGTCAAAACCACATTGCAAAGTATGCTTTCCAACCTATTCAGCTGCATGCAATAATTCCTGCAATTCTTTATTTTCTGCACATTCAGAAATCAACATCATTTTCTGTTTCAGCAATCCCATAACATGTTGTTGGTACTTAAGCATATGAAATTGACAGTTTAAGGCCCTGATTGCCCAGGTTGCAGATGTATAAATCTTTTTTCCCCATATGTCCAGTGCCCTTGAACCTCTGTCAGAGGGGATAGGATTTTTTGCTGTTGAGGCCTTAACTCCCTTTGGACCCTATGAAATAGTTTCTGGATCAGCAACAGGGTTTCTAAATAAAAATGTATGTGAATCTGGGACCCTGTAATATCTGTCAGGCTTACTGGGAGCTGGAGGTAAGGAGTCAGGTGTCAAGCTTGACTCCGAAAACACATCATCCACAATGTCTAAAACGGGGAAAGATTAAAGGCCTGTGCTGAGGGAGAAGAAAGAAATCCCTGAGCCTCTTTTTTGATTCTGAGAAGTCCTGACTCTCCCAGTGAAAATGCTCCCTCAAAGTATGCAAAGTTTCTCCAAATGAATAATCCTCAGGAGGAGATGCAGATGGTATAGACTCCTCTGCATCAGAATCCTCATAGGGAGGTATAGATAATTCCTGATCAGAAGGGGAATAAGAAAAACAGAAACCTGATCTGAAGCTTCATAATCAGTGTCTTGCCTTGGCCTCTTATCTGGAGGGGTATGGGTACCCCTGATCAAGGTAATAAGGTCTTCAACCATTTTGATCAACTGTTTTTTAGGCATAGAGGCCTGTGCACGTGGCTCATGTGTCGGTTTTTTAGTTTTAGAAGTTGCTTTTGTCTTTGGTTTTGCAGCTGTCGTCGGTTTGATATACCAATGTTGAGGTGTGAATACACCCTCAGAAGCCGGTGCCTGCTCAGCGGCTCCGGACCCATCCATGGGAGATACAGCCGTCGGTCCAACACCTTAAGTATCTTGCGGCATGCCAGACTCAACATGGGTGTCGGTAGAGGCCTGCGACTCGTAGGTAGCGGGTATCAGGGGCTGTGAAAGCACCTCACTGAGTACCGGCGATTGGCTTAGGAGAAGCTTCGTCATCGGTTTTGGATCTCGACTGCCTTTCTCTGTCCTTTTCTTTGCGTTTTTTATGTACTCCGGTAGTCGGATTACTATCAGACGACATTTCAGGGTAGTTAAATCTGTTTACAAAATACTTTGAGGCAAAAATATACTGACGGTTAATAGCGCGTTGGTTAAATCTAGCACAAAACCGACAGCCAGGCACGTTGTGATCAGGGCCTAGGCAAGGAATACAGTATAAATGGAAATCCTTATGAGGTATTTGCTTCCCACAAGTAATACAGTTATTAACTTTTTCTGACATCGGTAAGGAGCAAGAAAAAAGTTTCCCCAACGGGGTACTTAGCTTTAGTGAAGACTTCGGTTCTGAAACTCAAACTCGAATATTTCAGTAGTTGGCCGACCGGCACTTGCGAAATGCTTCTGCTTCAGGCACCACGCGGCAAAAAAGACTAAAGAAAATGGCGTCGGCTGCATGTTTTATACCCCTGTCGACCTGACACCATGGAAGGGGAGACAGCAACTGACGCGGGACCAAGGACTTTAGAATTCAGGCTGACTGAGGGCAACCTGCCAGCAGATTACCCAAATGTAATGACTGCAACAGTGACACACGAAAAACATCTGCAATTAAGAACCACAACAGCAGGAGGCAATCAAGAATTACAAACAAGAAAATAATGACTTAAAAAGTAATGAAAAAGAGGTGTAAACTGACCAGACAGAAGTAAACAGAGGAACAGGGGAGCTTAAGACTACATATTCATGGGCATAACTGAAAACTGAACCAATGATATAATCCAAAAATGAAACAGTGACCTGGGACAGCTGGCAGATGCTGCTGCACGTTAAAACAACAAGTATAAGGGTATGCTAGATCTCAAATTATATTTCACAAAATATATTATGGGTAAAAAGGAGATTGTGGTGGCGTGGCAAAGTTAGGCAGAAGCTGCCTATACTCTGCTGGTCCACAATCTTAACAACAGAAGCTGGATCAAATCTCATCAAATCTTAAAGATAAGCATCCTATAAAGTAAGGTGCATCTCTGATCTATAAGCAACAAATTTGCCTATGCAGGTATTGATCATCATTATTTAAAACTGTAAGCAGGTTGATGAACATGGAATATGAATTTTTGTATAACAACATTTGAATGTGGCAGCACAACTGTCAGCAATTCGCACAGTTGCCTCCCAGCACTTAATCCTCAACTTCAGTTTCTGACTAAGGCACCTTTTCTGTGAAGTTTGCGCATAATTTTTGTGCCTATACGGGTTTTTGCAGGGGGCTGCACCCTCCAAACAGCCCACAGGTAAGGTATGTGTGTGTGTATATCTTATGACAAACTGAAATCCTACACTAAATTTGTCTGTATACAACATCCCCACTGAAGGCTAAAATAAGCTGAAACTCCCTTACAACCAAATGGATTAAGGGGGTCATAGCAAAATGAAAGAAAACTATCATGTGCTGAGTTTGTGTTACTGACACAATGACTTCAGTTGTGTATGTTCCTGAAATGGAATGAAGAACTCCCTTACCTAGACTGTCTCTTACATTTTTTTTTCAGGCAATACCCAGTTCTGCAACACTCTTGACAGCAAAATGTTTATTCTGTTACTAAATGTATTATGCTATTGTGAAGGATAGTGTGAGCTCCAGCACCTATTGTATGTGTTGTATTAATGTTGAAATGGATCACCCTTGTAACCACTAAATTAATTTTGAAATAGATCCTTTAATACAAATAAGGATACAAACTTTAATCTGGACATTGTGAAAAGTAATGCTGCATGTCTTGTTATGAACCGTATATGCATTTTCTGGATAACGGATGAGAGAGCCACAGTAGCAAAAGTTGTAAAGGAGCTAAAGTTGCAAAAGGCAAGGTCATCTGCACACTAAACAACCTGAAGTCTGCAGCAGGTAAAAAGAGACTTTATGAAAAGAGTAAGGGGCCCCATACAGAATGTGTAGTGTCAGAAATAAACGGTCACCAACCAGTACAATGAAGGGCTTTCTGCTG